>NW_009631895.1:0-20106 GCF_000690535.1 Cariama cristata
TCTGAGCTCCTTCGTGCCCAATTTACCCTCCCACTCATCTCCCCTACAGGAAAGGGGTTCACAGACGGGAAAGGGGAGCATGACTTTCCTGTTTATATCCCTTTTCTCTTTGTTTTTTCTCCTCCCTTTCTGTTTGGCTAGGATGGACAAAGACTTGACTTTTAAAGATTTTTAAGAATTTTAAAAGATTTTAAAGTAATGCCACCTGTGGTACCCAACTTCATCCTCTCCTTTTCAAAACTGGTGATCCCCCCAAATCAGTGAGAGTTTAGCATCTGTGGAGGTCACACCCAAGGCAAACTGGTGCATTTAAATAAAATACCTGAGAAATCACAGCCTTGAACATTCATCCTCAACCACTCCCCCTGTTTATGTTTCATACAGAATGGAGGTCAGTACGAAGGACAAGCCTGCCAGTACCTGACACCATGGTTTCACATACATACCAGCATTGGAGCTGGTGATACCAACTCAGGTATTCTTGCACCATCTTGCCCTCCACCATTCAATCCAGTTCTTTCTGCTTCTCTGTCTGCAGTTTGATCCTTAGGTGTGTCAATCCATTTTATTTTCAAATAGGTTTCTTCCCGAATCTGGGTCACCAGGTCACTGTACTGCAAGCGACACCAGCTTGACTGAAGAGACAGTATGATGTATCAGGGCAGGAAGCAAATCATATCCTGAGACACACAGTGTCAGGGATGTGCGTGCTGCATTGGCTTATGTGGGAGCTTGCAGTGAGGTATAAGATGGTGTCCTACAACAGGGCTCTTAAGTACAAGGACCTTCAAAGTGGCAGATGTCCAGCAACAGCTCACCTTCAGCTATCTCCCACTTCACGATCCAACTTGCTGTCCAACAGATCATGGCATAGGAGGAGATGCCATATTGATGTGCTGGGAAGATGTGAGGTGTTGCCTCACCTACAAGTGTGAAGCAATAGTCAAACGGATCTTGCATGTCCATCGCAAGAGGCCTGACAGTCCTGCACGACACAATGGATGTTGGCTTTATCTGTAACTGTACATACACATGAAAACATTTATTCTTGATGGGCCAAGATCTCAAACGAAACGCGAAGTGCGGGTAACAAAGGTCAAGGACTTTCTACGGCTAATGAATAAAGCAAAGGGCTTTTTTCCCCATCTGTGAACTCTGAACACTTTTCAGAGCAAGAGTGAACCTGGAGATAGTGACAAACCATAAATGCAAACTCCAGCTGATATGCTGGCAGATTCCATCCTGCAAATCCGGATGTGCATGTGGATCAATCAGGAAAACAGAGTATGCGTTACTCAGACCAGCCAACTCACCAAGTAACAAACTCAATGCTACACAAAGGGAAGGAAGCCTTCATTGAAGGGAGTAAGAGGGAAGAGAGGACAAGGGCATTTGAGGCCATCAGTTGTGCTGTGAGGCCCACTGGTGTGTCATGGAGTGGGATTTGCCAGAGGCGAGCTGTGCTTATTCCAAATTCCAGAAGGGTATCAGGTAACCCTATGGGGGAGGAATGCTCCCCAGTGCAGGAAATTGTACCTTATTTTTCAAACCTTTCATCAGGAAGGAACCTTGACTGCCTCCTCTGGAGGACTCAGTTGTCCAAACACTGTTTCTCTACATTAAAGGACTCATTGAGCTGCAGTCTGAGATGGTCTTTTTGTTCTGCATTTTCATTTGCTTGTCAGTGCCTGCTGATGAGGGGCTTTGAGGTCTAGGATTGAGGATTCACAAGCACTTCAAAATGCAATACAAATTCGTATGGAGAATTTTCAGCTAGGTCGAATTATGGTTTGTCTTTCTTTTGCTGAGAACCCTCAAAACTACTGCCCTGCTCCACAATGTCTCTGGGTGTTTAAAAGCAGTGTGGCCCATTGTCCTTTAGGACTCCCAAATGAGTGGGGAAGATTGAGACTACAGGAAGACAATGTTCACAGTGGCTAAATTAGACTCACCCTCCTACAGCAATTCTGCTGTGTGCACTGTCCTCCCGCTCTGGGAAGAGCAGAACTTTCAGGAAGAAAGTGGAGAATGCCTCGAAGCAAGCAGAGAACTGGTGGGATCATTTCTCTTCACAGACAATGTTGATGAGAATGAAGGAACCAAGGGCTTAAATGTCTCCTCAACATCTAATCCTATCCGATCCTTGGGGATGACCACATAGAAATGTATGGAAAAATCTAACCCTGCTGAATTCAAAAGGAAGAGTGAGGGCTGTAGGATTTCAGCATCTTACAGATGGTGATGATTGTCTTTTAATTTCTGCTCATTTTCAAATGCATGTATCTAAAAATCTGGTGATCTCAGTTCTATTAGTTTTCTCTCTGAAGAATAACACTGTCATGTTTGGGAACAAGAGAACAGGGCACCCTACACCACCTCAAAAGGACAACGGAAGGGGGCTGTTTCACCACCAATTTTTTTCTCCTCCAACCAGTTTAACTGGGGTGTTGATGGGTCTGGTGATCAACAAAGGAGTTAATTCTCTGGCTTTATGTCAAAAATCACTTCCCTCTGCTGTATCTCTCCCTCTGTCTCTCCCCACATCTTCTGTACATCTCAGTTCATTCGCAGGCCCTTTCCACCCCACTGATTCCCCCCTCCTCTTCTCATGGTAAGATCAGCCCTCCACACTAGGCTTCAGCTGTTTTTTGGAGCTTGTCTGTTCACATCACTGAGCAAGGGATGAAGTAATGAAAATTACAAGCTACAGAAATTTGATCTCTCTATTCTGTAATTACTGCTCTCTGAAATCTGAGAATATATATTTACTTTAATATTCTTGCAGAGGAGGGGAATTATCCCCAAGGCATAAAGCAAAGAGAAGGAGAGCTAGGAAGAAGGAATAACATGAACCCATTTGTACTTGGTTAAATGTTATATACAGTAGTCAGTGGATCTTGCCTTTAAGGCTGACACAAAATCACAGCATTCAACTCATCTTGATATTTAGAAGTAGTTAACACTTCCTCTTTGCAATGTACGTTTATATATAGTAATTTGAAGGTGAGGAGTCCCCATCTTCTTCTGCTTTCCCAATACATAATTATCAGTGTTTCCCATTTCATGATGATATATTTGCATTTTTCTTAGTACTGTAGATCCCGGAATCTTGTGCACACTGTAAGAATCATACTTGTCATTCATAAAATAAAGTGAAAGAAACTCAATTTATTGCTCTTGAAATTACCACAAAAAGCTAGAAAGTATGAACAGAATAAATTCTAAAGAGTCAAAATCCGAAACAAATAAAAAGATCTGTTGGAATTTGTTTCAAATTCATCTAGAACTTCTAAAAACGCCGTGATTTTGGGAAAGCAAGTTGGCACACACTCTATCAATACTACTACTGTTGTTAAGGTAATTTCTAAAAAGGTCCAAACATGGCTGATTTGGTAGGTCCTATATAAAGCAAAATCAGTCTCTGCCCTGGAAATCTTAGACTCTATCTTCTACGAGCTTACTGTTCAGATAAAACCATGGAATAAACATGAAAGTCAAGTTCATTGATGACTAGGACTAAAGGACTAAAGAAATTCTGGCCTTCACTAGTGTAAATCTTCAATGCTTTTCTTTGCTGGCCCTCCAAAACCTGTAAAGGAAAAGGTCTAACAATTGCCTTTCCAGAACTGTGTGGATTTCCTTTCTGATAATGTTCTTCCACGTATGTGTCCATTATGCCTATATTGTCTTCCTGGCTCTATTGTCCCTTGGATTTCTTTAATGAAAAAGAAAATAATTTTTAAAATTCCATAATCAAAAAAATACTGCTAACAACTGTCTTGTGTGAACTCTTTCAGAGCTCTCTGAATGATAAGACCTTCTCTTTTTTCTTCTGATCTGATCTAGTCCAAAAGTCATTGCGTTCTTCCACTTCATGTATTTACAATAAATATAATCCTTGATGAAATATCAGTTAGGCAATAACAAAAGTCTGGCAGCTGAGTTGGCTTCAGAAAGGTAGCCAAATCAACCTCCCAAAGTTTTCTCTACTTCTTTCTCCCTTCCAAGAAATGTACGTCATGAAGTTGTACATCTTGCAGAATTTCAGAACCATACTTTTTGAGCCCTATTGTTCCTGGTAATCTGGTATCACAAAGGCATGAGAATCAAACTAGGGAACATTCTAGAGCACCAAGATGTCTACTGAGTATGAGTTTCTGATTGTAATCCAGTAATGGCTGATGTATTTCAGGGACAAGCCTGTTGTTCAAGCTATTCTGGAATTCTTTTACCCTTCTGCTTGGCGTACTGTGAGGGGTAGAGGCCTGAATGGATGCTCTCTGTCCTGTGTCAGCCCCTCATTATTTTTGTAAGTGCTGGGAAGACTACATTAAAAAGTTTCTGTGAAGAAAATGTTCTTTATATGTTTTTCTCATTTTTCTGCACAGATTAATTATACGAAAGAAGAATCTGTTATCTATTTCCCACCATCTTTTCTCTCACTGTTCTCAGGACATTGATGTACCTGGCCAAGTAATTAACACATGCAGTTGATTTAATTTCATGTTTGTTTGCTGCCTGAAACAAATTTAGCCCTGTCAGCAGTGGGCTATCCCTAGAGGATATAGCTTTTGCTACAGCTTTTGCTTTTATAATCTTCTACTGCTATTGAGAAGAATTTCTAAGTTATTAATTAAAGTTTCACAGACCAAAAGTTAAGGCAGTCTAAGCAATCTTTGAAGCATTCTGCCTAACTTCGATCTGGCCCCTCAAATTGCTGCAGGGAATTTGGCTAATTGAACCACTAAACTCAAAATCTAAAAAGAAGTAAACTTTTAAAAAATTTCATTATCTAGACAACAAAGCTGTAAGAAACTTAGTATTTTCCAATATTCTGGCTTGTCTATGCTTGAAAGTAATCTGGAATTTACCCAAAGATTTTTTATAGCCTTGTGCTTAAACACATTTATTGTGCCTCATCCCACCCCCTTCCACCCCAGAACAAGAAGCAAATTATTTTCAATGCAGTATGCTTCTATCAGATTGTGGGAGCATCTCTTTAGCTTGAGTTACTAAATCTATCATTCACTTTTGAATGATGGCTAAAAGCCAGATGCCTAATCTCTCTCTCTTGTCAGTGCAGAAAAACCAGATACCTCCAGAGCTCTCTCTTATCACCAGCCATAGCTACCTGTCTCAGAAAATCTTCAGGGAGTCTAGATGACTAAGAAAATAGATGTTTAACTTGCAGATGGCTTAAATCAGCTGAGATGAGTCGTATCATAAAAGTTTCCTAGAGTGTCTACGGCTCATACCTAAATGCAAGCTAGTCTATACCCACTTCCACATATCCAGCTTTTTAACTGTTCAAATAACAGTTCAAATAATTGCTCCTGTTCAGAGTAATATGAGAAACTATTTGTACCTATATGCATTTAGCATTTTTCTTCAGTTGTGGACTGGTAGAAATAAAACCACTTGTGAGATCTTTCGTAGAGCTTTCATCTGCTTCAGGAATTCTGCAGGTGTACATGACAACAGTAAGTCAATGAAATCCAGAGCACCCCAAAGGCTCTAAGGATTTTGCTTTCACTGACATGGTTAGAATGCCCAAAATAATACAGTGAAGAACAAGTTTGTTATAAACAGCTTACTACATCCTCTTGCCACTCCAGCCACAACCCACATCCAAGATGAACTTGAGAGATACAAAAGCAAAACAGCCGTAGGTCACTTTTCCACCTCCTATCTCCAGTCTGGTCTCTGATAGAAGTTAGATGACAATGCAAGTTAAAGCCAAGGTCACTGCAAGTCTCCTCCCTGCTTTAGGCAACCAGATACGCTTCTTTTGCAGCTGCTCTGGTCCATCAGAGCAGGGCAGAACAATTAGGGTCTGTAGCTGATGTATGGATCCCTGTGTAAGGAAAGTCATGGTTAATAGAATCTTTTTCTTGTACAAAAGACTCAATACTTTCTTCTGACCTTATTTATATTAGTCCAAAAACTGATAGTGCTTCTACCTTCAGTGAAGCTGCAAGTGGTTTTAATCTATACATGTGATCCCGGTGTCATTGAAATCAGACATAAAAAACACCAAATAAATCACTTTCCTGACTAACTAGAATTACTCTTTACTGTATATTCCAGTGCTCGGCTGAATGCCTCTCCTCCACAAAGATCTAGTGTATACTAAAAGCTCAAGAGAAGTCATTCCAATCAATTGGATCAATGACACACCAACTAAAACCACATTAAGTAAGACCTTAATACAATAAACTATGACAACTAGGAAAGGAGTTGTTTGATTTTATTGGGACATTGATTTGTGAACTAAAGTTTCCCTAAGTTATCTACTGTAATAGATTCTAACAGCTACTTTAGAGACATTGCAAAGCTCTTCTGGGTCGGCAATCTAAAAAAGCATCTCTAAGCTGTAACTTTGAAAGAATATCATTTAGTCACACAGCCACAGGAAAAAGGTGTATTTAGTGGACTGCCTTTCATTGCAATTGTTACATTCCTTGAATTTACATGTGTTCTGGTTGAATAGGTCACTGCCCTTTCTTCATATTGAATATTCTTCAAATACCATTCAGTATTCTTTAATCATCCTTCTTCATGAGATCTAATGCCTTAAAGCTGGTTGTCTAATCAAAGCTAATTGTCAAGGCTCCCACTATTTTAAACAGAAAGTGAGAAATATCTACAGGGTGATTCACTTCACCTGCCTTATCACGATGGGCTGAATTTCTTTCTGGAAGTGGATTTCTATAAGAAAATATAAGTGCTACCTTGGAGTAAATGCCTGCCTTTATATCTTTGGTTGCTTTTATCTCTCTAAAGTCCTTCAATCTATTAACTCACAGCCTTGGCGTTAACTTTGGGCCGTGAGTCATTGTCCTATTATTGCCCTCAAGTGCATATTAGGGTGTTGTTTATCTAAACCATTGAACTGCCTTCTAGTTTGGTACACTGTCTCTCTTTCTCCTATGCAATCAATGCAGTCAACACAATACTTTCAACATACCTTAGAAAACCCCATTCCACAACATTTGTTGAGTCACATAGTATATTCACTATATGATGTGTCCCAGGCAATGAGTGATAAAGCCTTTAAAAACTCCATCTTATGGGAATAGATGGACTTTTAAAAAAATAAATAAGATTCATTCTGTATGTTATACCATGATCATTTCCACAGCAGTTATTTTTCATCCTGAATGGTGTAGGGCATTCAGAAAGAAGGTATAGAAGACCAACAGGAAGGGAAACTTCCATAGTGGATGGTTAGAAACAGTACAAATGTTTCCTACAGATCAGCTAGGATAGTTCACACCTTGTGACTCTATGATGATAAATCCTCACTTGTTTACCTAAAACGTGGAGGATAATAATATCGTCAGAGGAATATCCAGTCATCGCTTGTTTCATCTGCTTTGCCAAAAAGGGACAAAACTTTTCTAGCCACTTGGTTGTTCTACCAATCCTCTGAGAAAAAGCAAACGCTTTCTGATAAAGGACCTTGCAACATAACTAGGATCTAAACATTCAATAACTGACAACATCCTACTATTTCCCAGGTAAGGCATCCATCTCTGCAGGAAATGGTAGATACATAAACTGCTGAGAAGGAGAGTTTAATAAAGTAAGCTGGAGAACAACAGGTGAATCTCTAGACATAAAGAAGATGATGCAGGATTCATGAATGAACTCTTCTCTCGTCTGTGATAACAGAAATAAAACAATCTAGACAAATTCCAGTCAATCACTACAAACTGTAATAAAGTCACTTCACTGAACTGAGTTATCTTAGACTTACTTTTGTACATACAAGACCCAGAGACCCCTGCAGGCTTCACAAAACTAAGAGGATCTTGGTGTAAGCCTTTATCCTCATGCCTCCTCCACTGGTCACCAGTTGGAAGACAGTATTACAAATGTAGGGGTATACATTGCAACTATCTCTGAAGAAAGACTGAAGCAGAAAGGAGTTTAATCTGGTGATAGAGGGGCATTTAATCATGGTGCATCAAAAAGATTTGTGTAAACATTCTTTTAGTATTCAGCCTCTCTGCCTCAAATTCAGGTTAGAAATAGAAATGCAGCAACCAGCAGCATCCACAGAAAAGGAGCAGCTGGACAACCCATACCCATGTAGCTAGTACTGTTAAATATATTTAATTCAGAGAGGCTATTATTATTTTATTGTTGCTGTTGTATTACAGGACTGCCCACATATTTCCTCTGAGATTTGTTCACAACTGTGTTATATGCTGTATAAATAGGATAAGGTAGTCCCTGTTGCAGTCAACAGAAAAATGCTTTGATAGAATTTAGATCAAGCCACAGATGTCCTGAAGTTTCCAAGCAGTAGCTATTCACAACTCCTTTCTGTCTCTCTCTAAATTCACATGAGGGGAACTGAAAAACAAAACCACCAATATGAGGTTTAACACAGTGCAAAATTTCTGTTAGAAAAGATGGTGGAAAAAGGGGGACAAAGGCAGGTGTATCCTGTGAAGAGTGATATTAAGCCAGATGCTGCTCTTCAGTTTTAATATATTTAACAGTCTGTGGAGCATTCACTTAGCCAGCAAGGTCACTTCATCTCTGAACTTGTGTCAGCTCAGACTTGGGAGTATTGCTTGGTTAAATCTCCATGTTCTATTGTACTAATAGTGTAAACATTGTTCGCCCTCAAAACAGCCCCCAATGTTTGTCTTTATCATCTTCATATAAATGTCAAACGCTATTTGCTTACATTTGCATAGAGCCTCTCTGCTTGTCACTATGATTAAAGATCTGGTATCACAGCTGCACAGCACAACCTGAGGGGGAAAGAAGGAAGAGTCAGTCTTTTCTTCTCAGGCAGAAAATGTTGTGGAATTGTTGGCACGTTGGGTAGGTGCACTTGTTCTGGGGAAAGACGGGAAAATGTGTTCGTCAGAATGAGTAACAGAAACAAAGCAAGTTAAATGATAAACTATACTGGATACCCAAGGGTAAGAATCTGCACATTCTTTTCCTTTCTCTGCCAGTGACTGATTTTGTAATTAGACAAGTCACTTCATCCTCCTCCCCAGTGTTTCCCCTTCCACAATTTATTTTAATCTGTTTAGGTCTTGACGTCTTACAAGAAAGGTTTGCCTGTTACTCTATTTTTATACTGCACCTAGCACAAAGTGTCAGCAGTCATTGTTTCAGTGTCTATTTGCTGTAATAAGAAATTATCTAGAAGGTGATTGAGAAAAGGAAGTTAAGATGCTTGTGGGAATAGATCCGTAATTAGGAAGGATATGAATACTTTGTATAAAGAATAGAATAGATGTTTCAGGATCTCTTTGAATTGCTGGGTAAGGTCACTGAGTAGCAAAGCGAAGCTTATCCTCAAATCTGTTACGTTCCCCTTGCTTTTGGAAACACTCAGAGGGACTGAAATTGCACAGCCCAGTAACAACTGTTCTAGGTCTGGCACCAGTCAATGTTTGACAGTCTCCATCTTTTTGCTAATACCTTGCATTTATGTAGTGCTTCTTATCAGTAAACTCCAAGTGCTTCCCATTTTCTCTTAATACTTGAATACCCTGAGGGTCAGACAGCTGGTGTGATGACTGCGTATGCCCCAGCCAGCGCGCAAGGCAGCAAGACCGTGCTGGTAACAGCACCAAGTCAGAGGTAAAGAGCTAGTAGCAAACTAGTAACAGAGTGCAGTGATGACAGGCTGTGCTATAGATGTTAGCAAATACGGTTGCACATGTAGCCAACTGACCCTAAATAAATTCCTCCTTAGCCCAGAACATGCTGGTTTGGTATCTCAGTGACAACGCTTGTCTTCTCCAGCAGAATTGCCAATCATCTCCTATCAAATTATTTTTAGACCAGTATTTTTGGATGTTAAAAACTCTAGTTAAGGAAAATGCCTGAGCATGAACTCTGGTGCATAATTTCAAGCACACATGATTAAAAAAAGGTCTATTTATGTATGTATTTATTTCAATTTTGGTAGAGTCAGTGATGTCATATGATGCTGACACTGTCCCTGTAGCATTCAATATAACTTGGGAAAATGTTCTTTTCTCAGCTGCAAACTCAGTCATTCCATGCCACTGAAAGTCTGTATACTGTTGACTCATAATAGTTGTAAGAAGGAGCACCCATTTTCATTTTATTCCATGTACTTTTTGCATATATGTTCTTCTGACATTCTCCTTTCTCCAAGGGTATGTGTTCCTTCAAAGTCTATAGAAAGATGCTGGATGATATCCTTTGTGAATCTGTTCCTTCATTCCCCTATGTGGATTATTTTCCATGCCTTTGATAATTTCTGAAACCTAGCTCTACCTCTTCCCATCTTCATCCGTTGCCATGTCTCGCTACTGTTGATTGTAGACTTCCAGGTGAGGAAATAATATTTTCTGTAATATTTTCTTCTCTCTTCCATGCTGTTGCTTTCTGCTGGCTTGACTTTTAGCTACCAACCCGGGGAGGGAAGACGATACACCAGCAAGCCAAGGCTGCTTTCTTCAAGTTAACTGTCTCTGGGCATGTGCTTGCAGTATCCTCATAGTGCCTCTGTCTTCTGGTTTATCCATGGGACTTTAAAGAAATGAGATTCAGCCATGATGCCCTTTCAAAGCAATTGAGCAACTAAACAGAGTAGCTTCTTTACTTTTAACTTCCTGGGGAAAGTGAAGTGGCTTCAGGGAGGAGCCATGTGCAAATGTTCTGACTTTCACTGCTGTGTGTTTGTGTTAGCCCTGATTTGCATAATTGCCCATAATTTGCATTAATTGTTTTTCAGATTTCTCCATTAGCTTTTTATATCCTGCACATCTTCCTCCTGGCCGCCCAGCTCTAACTGCTCTCTAATAGTTCCTCAAGATTTGTGTATCACTAAAGGTTACTGCACTGTTGTCTCATATCCAAGTGGCCAAGTGCTTCTGCTAGTGAACTTCATGCAAAGAGTGTGCCTCTGGGGAACTCCTTTAGAGAAAATTAAAGTGCTCCATGCAGGCTATCAGTTCTTGCTGGAGTTTTAATCTGTGATTGAACACAAAGCTGACAGCACTGTGGCTGCTGTGGGACTGTGGCTGCTGCCCACCGAACGTTTCATGATACGAAATCAGCTTCCATGATAATCAATGGGAGCTTATCTCATCTGACTTTATCCACCTAAAACTTAGCTCTCTGGTCTCTGCTGACCCATTAGGTTCTTTTGACAGCCATTAGAAACATTTCAGTGGTTTAGTCAGCCTGTCCATCTTCAACATCAAAATTAGATGTACATATAATTAAATATTCCAGTGTCTCTGTATTGCTGAGGCCATCTGGCACATAAGAGGCCTTGTGCCAAACTCTCACAAGCTCCAGAACAGAGTAGCTGCATCTAAACCATACCTAGGACGAGTGCGGAGATTCAAATCCCCATGTCTGGGTACATGGTTTGGCTTTCCTTCATAGGCTCATGTTGATGGAGCTCTGGAGCTCTCGGCTTTGTTGGAGCTGTGCAGCTTCCAGACTAAGTCCCACCAAGGAAGAAGTGTTCCTCACCCTAGTTTTTAAGGCATAGTTTTTCTGAGGACAACAGATCCCTGTAGCCTTCAGGCTAGCGGCTATTTTTGAGCTGATGTATTAGTCGTGCTTCCTGTTGAAGCTGACCCGCTGTATGGAAGAGAATTCAAGACTCTTGGTTGAGGTAAAGGAAGCAGAAATAAGCCTGGTTCCACAGCCTTGTGAGATCACTCTCTGGAAAGAGGAGTCCTGAGTTCCAGTTTTTTCTTTTAGGGATTATTCATGCTTTCTTTTGTCAGTGGAGTGTTCAGTGCAAAATGCATAGACAAACCCATGGAGCAAGCTCCGTAGTCCAGAAGTCACTACCTAGACATATACACTAATTACTTTGCCAAGCATGGCAATGCCTAAGTCTCCTCTAGGGTCTAGTCTGCACTTTATATAATATAAGGAGTCTTTTAATTAATGGATAAACAGAGCTATCCAGTCACAAAAGAAGGTGTTTCAACAGAAGGACCCACCCTATAGGCCACACAATACTGTTTGGGTCCTGGGCAACTTCCCATGCCCACCGTCACAGCACCCAGCCCTTGCTTGCATCTTGCTGCCACCAGTAAAGGCACAGTCACCCTCCTGCGAAGGATTTGTCTCTGACAAGTCACAGGAGATGGCCCCCAGCATAATCAGCCTGACTGCTGGAACTGTCAGTCCAGCAAAAATCTACCCCAATAAGGTCATTGTATCCTATTAGAGAAGAATTTTTGTCTTCTTCTTGTGGTTCGTGAATACTAATCATTTGCTAATTGTCTGTCTCTTTGATGGAATGCTGGACTCTGCCAAGAGGCATTGCTCTAGGCACTGCTTTCTACTTAATATGAGAACTCACGGCCAAAACTGCTCGTGATAGATTCCCCATGGAAATTCATTGGCTTTAATGAGATTGTGTTGTTTGTGAATCAGGAAAGATTTTGGCCTTGAAATCCTGATTGTATTGATTCCTAAGCTAATAACTATAAAGGATCATTATACCATTCTAGGCACTAACAATTACTCAGGAAAGAAAATAAACTTCCTGGAAGTGATGATGTTGATCTGAATAGTCTTCAGAAAGATGTGCCAGTTAAAGAGAAATGGATTGGCATATAGAACTTTCTGAACTTTCATAAGAGGCTCTGGGCAAACAGACCAGCTTGCTTTCCCACAGCAGTGGAGCTGTGACAAACTGGGGTTTAGCATGGGCTTCTAGCATCCAGCTCAGAGCGAGGAAAGTTGGCTTGCCCTGAGTTAGCAGCAAGGCTCACCAGCTCAGGCTTACCTACACTGCAATCACAGTCTACCAATTGCCAACATGCTAAATTGCCTTTGCCTCACCATGCCATACCCGTGCCTTAGCATCTCCACTCCCCAATTTGCCATGCATTGTTCCTGCTCCAAAATACATTTCCTTCTCCCAGTTTTTCCTTTAAAACCAGAGGCAGGAATTGTGAGAATACATATGAGAAATCTGTACATATGGAATGTGTCTTTCCTGCCACTTATGGAATGTCTGAAGGCTGATAACTTCCCTTTTCACGTTTTAATTTAGGTGAGAAGCTCTTTGCTAGAGACAGTGACCTTTACTTCTCTGAAAATGCTATTCACAATTATGCCACTATCTAAATAATGTCTATGGTTATATTGAGGTGAACCAGGTACCTCGTAAATAATTCCACTGAATTCCATTACTGGTGAAACAAAGAATAGAGAGAAACTTTTTTACAGGAGAGATCTTCAATTTGAGACACTGCCTCATTTATTCTCCTTCCTTCGCCTGCCCTACAGTAGGAGAAAAAATATGGCACTCTGAGAATAAAAAAAAGAAAGTAAGCTTTCTGAAAATATTATAGCTTCATCTTCACTCTAAATATTCAGGAATATGCATTTGGAAATTGGAGTATTTTGACAAATTAAGTTGCACGAAACCAGATTTATCTAGGACAAGTACATTTCATGCATTTTATCAGATATACAACACCGAACTCAAAAAAACCTTGCCTATTAGGGAAAAAAATGTATCTACTGATACCCTGCAAAAGTCTGAAATGGTATTGATGAAGACAAATGAAACTCAAGGACAACAAATGTACTTCTAAGCAAATGAAGTGCTGCTTGTGCACGTTTTTCACTGGACTTAAAAGAAATTATCATTAAAAACACCGGAATGTATGATTTTATTGTTACTTTGAAACATGAGTCATTAAAAGCAAGCACACTAGCTAAGAAAATGAGTGGTCTTTGAAGTTATCAAAAAGACTTATGCTAAAGATAAAGACTTATCTGCAGTTATAGGATTTAATTTACTTCTTGCTTACCACCATTTTTCAGTAGTTTACTTTCAGCAGTTACTTCAAAAAACACAGTATAGATTTTACCCAGCTCCATTTCAAATGCTTCACAGACTGAGTTAATTTCCAGGACTGGGCAGATCATTCTGAATCTTTCTGTGAGTGATAGCAGTAGTTAGCAAGAACTGTTTATGGGGTTAATTATTATTATATTGTTAAGGTAAGCATACCTGCCATTCAGAACAAAATAACTAAGTGCCGACCAATTTGCTTAATGACTAAACACTAATGGTTGACTGCAACAAGCTGGAGTGTTTGACCTGTGATAAAAGGCTCACTCAGACTGGGGAAAAGGAGGCATTGGGAGGATCTAATAGCAACTTTCTGGTGCTTACAGGAAAGTCATCAATAAGACAGAGCGAGACTCTTCACAGTGATTCATGGTGGAAGCACAAGTGACAACAGGGAAAGGTTGAAACAAGAGAAGTTCAGACAAGGTATAACAAAAAACTCTTCTGTGATAAGAACAGTAAAGCAGGGGACCAGATTGCCCAGCAAGGTTGTGCAGCCTCCTCCTGGAGGTTTACAAGAGTAGTCTGGATAAAGCTCTGGGCAACTCAACCTGACCTTGTAGTTGACCCTGCTTTAAGCAGGAGATTAGTCTAGATGGCCTGCAGAGGGCTCATCCAACCTCAATTTTCCTATGATCCTTTGACCCTGTGAATTTGGGTAACTTCTATCTGAGATGGCTCAGCCTGTAGCTCAATTTAGTATCACATTCATTGGTCCTTCTCCCTTCTTCCTCCCAAATGATCCTCCCTGCTCTAGGGAACTACTTCAAGGACAGAAGTGTACCTGGCTATGAACTTCAGAACTGGATGATCTATCCATTTCTGTACAATGGAGGCTTCTATAACTTCATGTAAGCAGGAGCTACGTCCCCGCTGTAGTTATTCAGTGACCTCGAACCACATTGGCTCCTTGCTGTAGTGATTTCAGGAGCAGATCTGAAGCAACATATAGGAGTGTACACCAAGTCATTAGGACACGTGCAAGTGTACACTCAATGTGTGCTTGGGTCCTGCTCCTCTGTGCTTAGCACAGTTGCCTTTAGGTATCCTACTAGCCCTTGTGGAGAGGGCATCGGACAGCAGACCAGGAGGTCCAGGGTCCTTCCTACAAGAGCCCTCGTATCACTTGTGGGTATTTCTGTGGAGGCTGAATTCAAGCATGATGAAATTTGCATTGATTTAATAAATCCTATTTGAGCATTCCATATAAGCTCCATGAGTATAAAGCCCTCTGCTCTTCTTAAACACTTGTATTTATTTTGACTCTTATCTGTCTCATTTAGGGAAATAAAGAGAAAATACAGGGAAGTGTGAGAGTCCCAGAAACCATTTGAGTGTGGCAATCAAAAGTGTCAGGGAACTGTGGAAGAACATCACACCAACTTTGTCATCAGCTCCCCACGTTCAGGTAAGTCCAGTTCAACTGGACACTCGATCTCCATCATCTTTCTGGGAATCTGGTTCCACCACTAGCTTCAGCAACTTCAGTCAGCAGCCTTCAGAACTGCATCCAGAGCTCAAGAAGAACCTGTCAAATGAAATAATAATCTAAAAGTTAGCTTATCATTCTGGAATTGCTTCAAATCAGGTTCATTTGGAATTGAAATGCCAGACTAATTATCTTACTGAAAGGCTGCTTCTGGATCCAGGAGACCTAAATGACACTGGGATTTCTGAGTGAAGATATTTATCCACCATTGAAACTGATGGTCATCTGGGACTTCGCTATGCTGCTCACCACAGCCGTTGGAAAGGCAATGCACCTCCACAGGTCCACTTCTGCTACTGTCCATTGATAACTCTAGGAAACTGTTATTGATGGAGTATGCAGGATACATTGCTGAATTGTTCTGATTCTGTCCAATATAGAAGAATGTTCTCCATATACACAAGCTAATTTACGATGTGGGCACAGTAGTGACTAGTTGGTGTTGAACTTAGAGAACGGCATTATGCTATCTCTGAACGTGCAAAATGACTGCTATTTGCTTCTAATGTATACGGAGTGATTATAACAATTCTTAGCAGATTTATAGTTTTCTATATTTCATAAAGAACAGAATAAAAATTAGTCAGGAGGACAAAATTGCATCTGGAGATATAGGCAAGCATTATGTTACCTTTCTAGGGGAGTCCCAGCACTGACTTTCTTAAATAGCAGATAAAATGTCTCTCAGACAATTTCCTTATAAATGCACATACTCCAAAGGTCAAGCCAGAGTCATTGTGAAATAGCCTTTAAGAGAAGCATAAAACTCCTGTCTGACACAGAGTCAGTGGCAGCTGAAAAAGCAAAGACTGGGAAGGTTAAAGGCTAATTACTAGAAGAAATCTGGCCTGCTGGTCTAAGGTCTTTTGAGTGGGACTACTTTCAAATGGGAGTTGTGGGATTAATTGGGTGAAAGACATTGTCACCTTGATATTCATGAAAGTATTTGGGAAGAGCACTGTTTGCTGATATACTGCATATAGTTCATTTGAACCATGGAGGTAAGATACCTCTTTTCCACGAAGACTTAGCCTTTGCTTTTTAATTGGTGTCAAATATGAAAATTAAAATCTCCAGTGCAAGAAGCCCTTGCACATATTTTCTAAAGTTTATAAATGTCTCTTCCTGTTCCCACCATAATAATGAAAAGTAAATGTATATCCCAAGGACAAAATTTTCAAGCCCTTGGCTTAACAAAATGAAGAGAGTAAAACTTGCAAGCTGCAAATCCCTTTGGAGCTCTTTGTGCTAGTGGGAACATAATAAGCAGTTCTTTGTGCTTCTTATAAATAACTCTGACAACCACTGATCAGCAGCATGACCTCAAGTCACACAATTCAGCTGTCCACTTTACCCAGTGACTGTGATACTATGCAATAGGTATCTTATAGTCAAGGATGACAGTGGTTTGGCTGCAAGGGAACCAGGTAGAGTCCTATGCATAATAAATACTGTTGGCTGCAAAATTTCACTGCAGCCATATTATATCAATGCACTATATTGTCCTTTCCTTCTGCTCTATCATTTAGTCACTATAATTCTTCTGCCTCATGGCATAAGATCTATTTATAAAAGTTTACACTTTCCTTCCTTTTTTTTTTTTTTTGGCAGTCAAGAGGTCAAAATAGTTCATGAGCAATTCATATTCAGCCTTCAGGATACTTTTGAAGCACTGTATAGGAGATACTTGGACAGTTTTGTGAACTGGAAGTACAAATTATCACAGCCGACCTTCCTTATTAATGCTTCAGAAGACCTTAAATCTCCTAATAAAGGACAATCAATATAGAGCAGGTCTCTCTCATTGATCACCTTGTCATTTTTTCACCTCAGCATCACACTGTAGTACAAAATAAAGGTGATTTCAAGAGAAATTCCCGAGCTCACAAATATGAGTTCTGTCCAACATGCAAGTCTCATTCCTGTGCAGCAGCATGATAAGCATGGAAGCCTGATAAATCTTCATCCAAGAGAGCACAGATCCACTCTGGTTCAGCACACTTTATACATCTGCCAAAGACTGCATCAGGTTTGTGTGTGATATGATAACCCAGTAAATCCAGCAGAATCACACCAAACACTTCCAAGGTGACCAAAATGGCACAACTGGCGATTTAGTTTGGTCAAGTATTATGGAAAGACTGGTTGACGCAATCTCCCCAAAACTAGCCATGGCAGTTTCCTGACTCCAAAATGGAACAAATGATGCTCCAGTCTGCTTTTAAAGCTACTTAAAGACATAGAGATAAAAAGGGCTTTAGAAGATTATAATCTTCCAAATTCTTAATTGAGTTATGATTCTAGTGAAAGGGACTGGTCACTTTCATGAGAGATATAATTACCCCGCAGTGTTCACATCTGTTAAACCTGCAGTATGAAATATTCACTCTACTGGAGCTAATCAGTGTTTCACTGTCCATGGATGTGAGATCAGGATTTCAGGTACAGAATATCAATGGCAAGTTATGTGGCTGGATAAGTGAGACATAGCCAAAGATCCTTTACTTTCTCTTGAATTCAGAAGGGAATATCCATCCAAGATTGCATTTTACTAAATACCAGTGCCTAAGTGAGCACTTCAAACAAAGTTACTTTTACCTTAACAGCTGAACTTAATGAAGTTCAAATGGCCAAGTGCAAGCTCCTGCACTTGGGTCGGGGCAATCTCAAGGACAAATACATGTTGAAGGGCGAATGTATCAAGAGCAGCCCTGAGGAGAAGAACTTGGGGGTGCTGGTTGATGAGAAACTCAACATGAGCCACCAGTGTGTGCTTGCAGCCCAGAAAGCCAACCGTATCCTGGGCTGCACCAAAAGAAGCATGGCCAACAGGTTGAGGGAGGGGATTCTGCCCCTCTACTCTGCTCCGGTGAGACCCCCCCTGCAGTACTGCCTTCAGCTCTGGGGACCCCAACACAAGGAGGACATGGGCCTGTTGGAGTGAGTCCAGAGGAAGCCACGAAGATGATCAGAGAGTTGGAGCACCTCTCCTATGAAGACAGGCTGAGAGAGCTGGGGTTGTTTAGTCTGGAGAAGACAAGGCTTCATGGAGGCCTTAGAGCAGCCTTTCAGTACCTAAAAAGGGCCTACAAGAAAGTTGAAGAGGGACTTTTTACAAGGGCATGTAGTGATAGGACAAGAGGCAATGGCTTTAAACTGGAAG
Organism: Cariama cristata; assembly: GCF_000690535.1. Lineage (NCBI taxonomy): Eukaryota > Metazoa > Chordata > Aves > Cariamiformes > Cariamidae > Cariama > Cariama cristata. Next base: position 18,499 of record NW_009631895.1, read on the forward strand.
AGGGAAGATTTAGATTAGATATAAGGAAGAAATTCTTCAGTGTGAGGGTGGCGAGGCACAGGAAGTGGTTGCCCCAGATAAGTTGTGGATGCCCCATCCCTGGAAGTGTTCAAGGCCAGGTTGGATGGGGCTTTGAGCAACCTGGTCTACTGGAAGGTGTCCCTGCCCACAGCAGCGGGGTTGGAGCTAGATGATCTTTAAGGTCCCTTCCAACTAAAGAAAACTATGATTCTATGATTAACAGAAGAAGGGGAGAAGCAAAACCATAATCGAGTAAGAATGTTTCTGTCAATTCAAAATCTTCAGGAGGTGAAACATGTCCAGTTTATGCTACTCTAAGAGTGTTTTCACTATTTCCCACATAGAGGAAAACAGTAAGTTTAAAATAGGAATAAATTCTCAGATTTCCAATTTAAATTGAAGTTTGGGGTTGCAGTTCAAGTTCAAAGAAACACTTTCTTGGTCCAGAGATTCATCCCCATGAAAAATCTTAGTTCCAGCCTACAGATCTACCTTACTATAGCAGCTCTATAGAAAGTGGGCCATCACAAGGTGACAATAAAAAGCAAGAATGATCTTTGATGCATGAAAAACCAAGGATGGACAAAAGCCAGCACCAAAAATCTGGGACAGACAAAAGCCACTTCAGCCAAAAGATAAGGTTTATCATAAGAACAAATGCATGCAAATTGTGCCTAGATATTTAGAATCATGGAATCATTTAGGTTGGAAAAGACCTTTAAGATCATTGACTCCAACCATTAACCTAGCACGGCCAAGTCCACCACTGAAGCATGTCCATAAGCGCCATGTCTACACAACTTTTAAAGACCTCCAGGGATGGAGACTCCCCCACTTCCCTCAGCAGCCTGTTCCAATGCCAGCCTGTTCCAATGCTTGACAAGCCTTTCAGTGAAGAAATTTTTCCTAATATCCAATCTGAACATCCCCTGGTGCAACTTGAAGCCATTTCCTCTTGTCCTATCACTTGTTACTTGGGAGATGGGATCAACCCCCGCCTTGCTACAACCTCCTGTCAGGTAGTTGTAAAGAGCAATCAGGTCTTTCCTCACCCTCCTTTTCTCCAGGCAAAACAACTCCAGCTCCCTCAGCTGCTCCCCATCAGACTTGTGCTCCAGGCCCTTCACCAGCTTCATTGTCCTTCTCTGGACACGCCCCAGCTCCTCAACATCTTTCTTATAGTGAGGGCCCAAAACTGAACACAGTACTCGAGATGAGGCCTCACCAGTACCGAGTACAGGGGGACAATCACTTCTCTGGTCCTGCTGGCCATACAGTTTATGATACAAGCCAGGATGCTGTTGGCCCCAGCTCCTCAACATCTTTCTTATAGTGAGGGCCCAAAACTGAACACAGTACTCGAGATGAGGCCTCACCAGTACCGAGTACAGGGGGACAATCACTTCTCTGGTCCTGCTGGCCATACAGTTTATGATACAAGCCAGGATGCTGTTGGCCTTCTTGGCTACCTGGCAATTGGTCTTGGCCCAATCCTCCAGCCTGTCCAGATCCCTCTACAGAGCCTTCAGACCCTCAAGCAGATCAACACTCACTCCCAACTTGGTGTCTGCAATCTTACAGAGGGTG
>NW_009631896.1:0-11996 GCF_000690535.1 Cariama cristata
CTTCGCCTCAGTGGCTTCGCTGAAGTGAATGTCTTCATAAACTTTTCTCTCCCTCCCTCACCATGGAGGGCTCCAGGCAGCAGCAAGCCCCTAATTACACAGCAAAGGGAGAAACACAGCAAGAGCTCGCATTTTTCCTCATAGGAAACTGGACAGAAATACAACACCTAATCACAACAGGGCAGAAATACTGCTCCTACACAGTCAGTCTGTGAAATATGTGTGCAAACCTGATTCAGGGAAAAGGACAGACTAGATGAATCCTTCCAGTCTTAAATGCAATCCTGGGATCCTCCTCCAGCACACCCCAACTAAGTGATCCCCAGGTCCCCCTCCCCAAAAGTGTAAAATCCTACTGTCTGAGCTAGCAGCCTCGGTTTACATAAGACACCTCTTTGATCTCAACCTGGAATTGCATTGGGGAAAAAAGCCATCAGGAACAGGCCTCTCTAACTCAAGAGATTTATCTTCTCTGGCTTCCTATCTGGGGCCTGCCAAGCAGTGTGATACTCTTTGTTATGTTTTCTATATATTGTAATTATACGTCTGAGAAAATAGAAATGCAACGCTGAAAGCAAGAGTCAGCAAATGCAACACTGCCTCTGATACAGCATTCTGGAGAGGATTAAAAAAGAAATAAAAATCCAGAGTATTAACGAAAAATGCCACAAATGTGGCACAAGAAAAATACACTGACAAACAGCCCTTTGATGGAAAGAAAGGTCCTGCAGGAACTGCCCAGCATGAACACCAAGTGAGACCTTGGGAATTAACTTTCCCTCTCTGGCACAGCAAGGGCAGATTATCTGCTTTGTCCAGGCTTTCCTTTTGGTGCAATTCATACCACCGTCAGCCCTGGGAGAAATCCTGGTCTGGTCTCTCCATGAGAACACTTTCTCTCGAGACTTGTGATGTAAATTCACCCCAGCCTCGACGCCTTCCATGTCACTGAAACTCTGCTCTGCAACCTGCGCTGGATAACTTTCACTGGTAGTTACTGTCCCTTCCCATTGTCATCGCCTGCCCACCCAGCTGTTGCTTTAGCCAACACCAGGGAGGGTATTAGAAAGAAAAAAATAGGAGATCTCCGCAGCACCTTTAGCCTGCCAGAGAGCAGGAGATGGCATCGCAGGCAATGGCTGGGCTGGTGGTTGCTTCTGCCTTCTTTGCCAGGTCAGCAGCAGGCAGAGTTGGGTCCTGCAGACGAGCAGGGGTGGGCTCAGAAATCAAACTACCTCTCCATAGATTTGGATGCATATTGTGAGAATAAAGCAACTGCTTCTTCGGGAAGGAAGAAGGCATATGTCATCCAATTTTGCAGACTTTTTGAGAAATTGAGTTGTATTTTTTTAGAGAAAGTAGGTGCCCATAATATTTTCCATCTTTCTCAGCTTTTTTTTCTAGGCAGTTGCTCATCAAAGACTCTCCTCCATGTCTGTTGTCATCTCTTGTTTCCTCTAATGGAAAGCTGCTCTGAACTCTCAGCCAAGCTGAGGATATTAAGTACATCCAAATGATCACCATTTTCATAGGTGCAGGTGGGAGCTCAGTGCTCTAGCACATGGTGTTTGCTAATAGTTTTATGCTGCATGTACTGTAATCACATAAAAAAGGTGGGGTAATAATATTCAGTGCAGTTTGTGGAATTGGTCCTATAGCCTGGAAAAAATGAATGTATTTGTGCTCCTGATAATACTGACTTGATTATTCTGTTAAGCCAGAGCTGCCAACCTTGTACTGCACCATTACACTTGGACTCTGGATTACGACCAGGAATATGAGCAGAAAAGGGAAACTTCACATCCTTAAAGTTAGCTATAAGGCTGGTTTCAGGGTGAGTTTTAAATAACTGACACTTTCTGATGCTACTTGAACATTATACAAGGACATCTCTGCATTGACTTAAAACTGAATGCAAGACCAAGGCATAATGGTTCAAAAAGTTGTTAATTCTTTGCATAAAACATAGCTGGAAATACGGTGTGTTTACATATAAATAGATGGCTTGTAGCATTTTAATATGGTTAAATGAAATTATGTCTGATGAAACCTTCTTTTAGAATATACACATGATCCATGATTGCGTCCAGTGAATGGCATGATTCAAACTTGTATCATGATTTAAATTTTAAAACCAGCTACCATAAAATCATAGTATTAAAGGCTGATTCTTTGTGTCTCCCACAAGTTTTGTACTTTCTTTTCTGTTAAAAGTGTGTTTCTCTCTGCCCTTTTTATTTGAACCAAATGCAACTGTGCATTTTATTTTATCTTCATTGCACTTAAGTCCCAATTTTCTCATAATGTTCTTCAAGTCTTCACTTCCCCTTCACAGGATTACTGAAGCAGCACCTACATTTGCAAAAACTGGTTATTTTGGGAGTTGTGCTGTAACTGTACCACCCATTCCAGAAAGACATAAACCAGCAGCAGTGTTACCGCAGTGCCCTGTGTCTCCAAAATGGGAAGATGCAATTCCCTATTTTCTACACTATATTTTGCACTCCAAAGACAGTTACACCATTCTGATAATTGCACCAGTTTTTCACATGCTTCCATTTCAGCTCAACCACCATCTTAAAAATGTAAGAAAATTATACAGACATTCTAATCATTTTAAGATTTTTTCTTCTCCAGTACTGAAAAAATTAAAACAGCTGATTCATAGAAGATAGACTTTTCCAGAATGTGTATTTCATACATATCTTCAGTAAAAGGAATGTGATGATGAAAAAATACCAGCAATAGGATACTGTTGGCCATAATGAGTGCGAAAATGAGGGTGGTGTTCTTTCTAATCTGTTCTTTTTTTTCCAAATAGCAATCTAACTGCCTGCTTTCATTCTCTTGGAATTATTTTTCAAACCTCTAAATAATGAAAAAGAATTGTCATATTCTTTCCCATTTCTAATAATTCAGTGGCAACATTATCAGCACCTGGTGTTTTGTTGTTCCTGATCTCCTGATTGCTTCTTGAATCACTTCAAAATTTAATTCTTCCACAACTAGCTCATGTGTCTGGGAGACAGCTTTTTATTCACTATTAACCATCTCCCTGTAGTGGACACATAAAAGTACTCCTCCTCGGTCTTCTGTAATTGAGTTTTTTATAATGAAAAGGTTTCCTTATTTGTTCTTTATTAGACATAGATGTGGTTAATATCCTCTCTTCCATGCATCGATACCCTTATAAAATGTGTTTATTTTACTAATCTTGCTATCCTGTTTCATCATGGAGTATTGCCTTTCCTCTTATACTGCTGGCCTCATGACTTTCCCTCTGGCTTTAGTGTTTCTCATCTCAAGTTCAATTCTGATTCTGAAGTCTACAGCCTTGCTAGATGTCAATCTCAGTTGCTTTCCTGCAATCTTTATCAAACCATTCTTTTTCCATTCTTTTTGGATTTATTCCTACAATCTGTTCTAATGCTTTTTTTCCATCTTTCTGCAGATGTCCCACCTGGTATCAGCTTTCTCATAAACATCACAAAATCCTTTGAAGACTCCAAGCATTTTTAACTACTGACCAATATTCTTGTCCATATTCTGGATTCCCCAAAGATTCTGTATTGTGTCTGTGTCTCATCTGCTTTATTTACTTTTGCTCGGTTCTTGGTTATAGCAAATAATTTTCCTACAATACAGAGAGCTCACCTGCAGTCAGCTCCCCTTCACTTTCCACTGTCCTGGGTATCACTTCTGCATCTTGAATAAACTAGTACATTGTGCAATCTAACTGATACCAAACTATGTTGAGGTACTCACATATGCTCTTGAATGTTCTCATGAGTAAACAATGTGACCTTCACAACCATATCTTTGAACGGGGCAAGTGGCATATGAGTGCTATTAATTCTGTCTTTAATGCTCTCATCTGGACCCTGTGTATCTTCTTTCCCTTCCTTAGGATATCAATCATCCAGGAAAATACTGGCAACTGAAATCATCTTATCTTTAGTTCTTCAGAGAACCTATCTTCTATTTTATGATCAGTGAGCTTCATCAGAATGAGAAAAGTCTTTTCCTGGTACCTCCCTTTGAACCACAGACAGCAGTGCATAGAGGGCTGCAAACGCAGTTGCTGCTGACAGCATAGTATCACCAATGAGCCAGCTCCTGTTTCATGCTCCACAATTACTCCTCCATTCCAAAATAATGCCAAACTCCCATCTTCAAGAGATTTGTTTCTTAGTCCTCTTGGTTATTTCATGACTGTTATAATCAAACACTTAAGAGGTTCCTGGTTTATGTAAAGTCAAAATGCTAGATGTTCCCATTCCCCAGCATTATTTCCATGGCTAAGGTTATTCAGTACCAAAGATAATGTGGGTATCTGAAGCTTTCATTTTTTTCCAATTTCGATTTTTCCTGGTGAAGGGACCAACAATGTGCACAACAGACAGTTTGCAGGAATTATTTCCTTAGACTAATCATTATTCTTCTACTTGTCTGACCTGGCTAATTTTGAGCATACCTGCTGCAATACAAAGAATAAGGAATAGGTATTGGTAACCAAAAGTCTGAGAACTATTTCAAACACAGGCTAGCGCATGCTTTTGCACAATACTTTGTGCTATTTACTAACTGAAGAACTAATTCACTCTGTAATGTAATAAGTGTTAAAGTTCTAAATGTAGACAAGTTAGCAAAATGTAAATAGAAAAACAACTAAGACAACTGAAAGAGGAAGGGCAAGTGAATTTAAAGCAAATAATAATAAAACGTCACATTTATTAATTGTGAAAACAAAAATTAATTGAAACTTCCATCACTTGGGACTGTATTTAAAGTCAGGTGGTGCCAAATGCAAGGTACCTCCATGACTAAGTCACATTGACTGAAAGAACTATGCCCACCTAGAAAGCTGAATCTAGAGCTTATATGCCTTGAGGTTAATGGAATTTTCCATACTGAGTTCATTAAAAATTATGTTTAACACTAACAGAGTGATGATCTAAGCAAGTATTCTGTACACTTGCACAGAGTGGGGCTTCAGTGGAAGCCTCCCAAGGAAGGGGAGTTCAGTGGACCATGGCAGAGGGGAGTCGGGGATCTCTGTACCCATGAGCATGTGGTCTTTGACCACCATTGAGTGGTCCTGCGGATTCCTCCACAGCTCCCAACAGCACTGCGGAAAGACAGGCATGTTGCCTCACCTGCCTCATTTTGTGTCCTGATGGTGGGGTGCCATGGGAAGAGAGGCTGCATAGTCTCTTTGAGAGCTCTTCTGAGCAGCTCTCTAAATGTGTAAGGATGACAGTATATAGGAAATAAAAAAATAAAGGCTTACATTTGAAATCTATTCAGCAAAGAAAGACCAAAAGCCAGGTACATTTCTGACCAGAGAATAGCACAGGATGAGGCACTCACTTGCAAAGGGACCAGCCTACCAAACATGCCTTCTCTTGCATTAAAGCATCGTACACCAAATCCTACAAGTCACACAAGTTTTCCAAGCTTCCTTTGGGAATCGTTGTGGCAGCTTGGCTGCAGGATCTTTGAAATACCCAGACCATCTTCAGCTGAGCCTTTGGCTGAGTGAAGATCAGTGAAGATAGATGGAGAAGGTCTCAGAGAAGGTGGCCTGGCAGGGCCAGGCGGGCTCTGGGGGCACATCGCCCTCGGAGCTGTCTTCTGTGTGACAGGTGCTGGTGGTGGTGGCTGCGGGCTCTTCCAGCCGCGGTGGTGTCCAACATGAGGAATAACTGCATGGAGAAAAAAACCCAGCAAAACTTCAAAACAACACTTATTTGCCCCTGGAAGGCCCTTCTTATTTTTCTAACTAGACCCAACTCATGTGACTCAGAAGAAAGAGTGCTTGGAAGAGGGATATACTCTCTCAAAAAGAATTTGTGGGTCAGCTGAGCCCATTTCTTTGCAGAGGGCTTTTCTCAGGGATTTGAGCATTAGGTTTAGCAGATGCAACATCCTGGGAATGCTGCTTTGGTTGGGGAATTGTTAGTGTTGTTAAACTAAACAGTTATCTTATTCTAGCGTGCTTTGAGGGTGATGCTTCAAGTTGAGGATTGGAAAGTTCATATTTGTGAGGCGAAAAATTACAAAATCTTTTTTTTTTCCTCTCCTAGTGAAATCATCTAAAAATGGGAAGCAGATTTTGAGAATTTGTGCTAATATAGCTATTTTAAGGTACTGTACCAAAGAGGTTGAATGCTGGAGACTCCCTTCTCCCAGAGCAGAATATATCCTTCACTCCACAGCATCAGAGAAGACTCTGTGTATTTATCTAATTTTACACTACTTCAGGGAAGCCACTGGAAAACAAACACAGAAGCATCCCTGGATTTATTTATTTTTATAAGGCTTATATTTTGCTGTGTATCACTCCTATCCATGCACAGGCACCTAAAGGCAGCATTAATTACAAATAAAGAAGGTCCAAAAAGAAAAGATTTTTAAAAACTATTTTCTCTAGAAATGCTGATTCCTGAAAGCATTGTCTGCAAGATACAGGAAATATTCAGTTTCCATTAAGTTCCATTAGGTTCCTAACTCACATAAAGCCAAACTTGTGAAAATTGGAAAAAAAATGTTCTTTCTAATGAAAATTCATAAACACTATGCCAAATGCTCTTTCTCTTTCTTCTATAAATACACACAAAGCTTTATTGTTAGTGGCGGGATACACAACTTAGTTTTCAAGAATGTATTATAAGATCAGAAGGGAAATGAGGCTTATATTTTCACGGATGTCTGTAATTAAGCTTCTAATTTTGTGTTTAGTTTTCCAGACATGAGACTTTAGGATCCTAACATTGGAAATACATTAAATAAAACAGTTTGTGTCTTTATCATGAATCAAAACACCTCAGTATTAGAAAATGAGCATTGTTTGGGTTTTCTATCCATTTCCTGAATCAAGTAAAAATTAAATATTCTGATGAATGTTTTTTTGTTTCAGGCAACAGGCAGAAAACGTGATTTATTCTTGCAGTAGCTTGGATAAAATCCAGAATGGAAGGTTTCCAGCTCACTGTAACAACACTCAGAAAGCCCAACTGATTTTGATAAACACTGCTATCTTAAGGTTTGTTTTCCGTAAAGCCTCATCTGTAGCTCTTTCAATGATGAAATTATCTCAAGGAACAAGAAACTCGTCGTTTCATATTGTTTATTTTCTAACTATGCTTTTCCTGACAAGTTAAGCCCAAAGGTAACCCTGTATATCTAACTTCAGGCTAAATCACTGTATATCAACACAGCCAGCTCACCCGGAAGTTGTGTGTCCCCTTGTGTTTAGGCGACATTAAATCCAAGCGTAGCCCAGGCTATTTGCTGGCAGGTGCAAACCCTCCATTTTGCTTCTCACCTCCTTTCCCCTCCAGCTTTTATCTGTCTTTTCCATTTAGACTCTAACCTCTTCACTGCAGGGACCCTCCTTCATCCCCTTTGCTTGTTCCCAGGGCAAAGGAGTCCCAGTCCCAGGATGGGTCTCTAGGTGCTGCTATAACACCAATAATAATAAATGCTGCTACAACTATTTTTCCGGATATTAAATCAGTACTAGGACTTCCTGGTGTCTGTGGCTCCTCTGAAAGAGATGGTCAGAAATGCCATCATTTTGGTTGATTGTGGTTCTGACACTGCAGGGCTGATGTCTAACCTGTGCTGAACCCACCAGCATGACCAGCTCCCCTCAGTTGTACTGGGGCAAGAGGAGGGTCTGTCTGCCTCAGCACTTAGAGCCCACATTTCGGGTCATTAATGCTTTGACCAAACAGAAGCATGTCACCTATATGTCCCTGTTAGACAAGTGTATCGGGACTTTGGCCCAAAATATGGCCTCTCCTCGCACCTATTCCCATTTCTCTGAAACTGGCAGGTTCCCTTGAACTGAGGGAAAAGAAAAGGTTATTTCCATCAGGTTGCCATGAGTTTGTCTCGTCAGTAGTGTCAGCAAAAGCGCTGAGGGGTGACCTCGTAAGACCGGAGTGTGATACACAAACCAGCCATTACATCCTAACGAGATGAGGTAGGCCAAATGTCTCCAGTACTGAGTCTGCCTTGGCTTGTAATGTGCACACCCAGCGTCTCTTAGCTCTAGTGCATTCTCAACATTATAATTGGAAAATTGTTAATGCAGCTCAGCTCTGCTGCAAGGTATTTCCTCCCATGACTTTGTGGTTTAAGCAGCTGCAAATTTTATATAGTGTCCCTACCAGCTATTTATTTTTTAATGCTACACGTATTGTGGAGCTGGAGAAACAAAACCAACAGATATCCAAATACATGAGAGAGAGATACAGTGTGACACTAACTAGACAGGGAAAAGCAGATATTTGGTTGCCAATTATGCATTTCCTTCTCTCTGTCTTTTACCGGAGTTGAATCATCTCACCTGCCTTTGTAGAAGTACTTTGAGACTGATGGGGGAAAAAAACATATACAGCTACGTATTATTAGTAATATAGTTATTATGATGATTACTATTATTAATCACAGTAAAAAACCAACATTTTGTTTTTCTATCTCATCATGTGCCACTGATGTCCTCTGGTAGACTTATTACGATACTGTTGAAATGCGACCTTCTGAGCCTACTCTGCTTTGATGACTGACCGTCTAGCCCATCCCAATGGCATTGTGCAAAATTATATGAAGTGGTAGTTGGTGTTTTATACTGTTACTCTAAGGAGACATTTGGAAAAAAATAACCACAGTACCTCGACGTGATCATGGCTGACACATACACATAGAAACAGCCAGTCTGAATTCCACTTATATAATGTGGATGTTCTAGTTCATGTAATTAAAACTAAATCAGATTATGGAGACTGTCGATTCAGAGGGAAAATAGTGGTCAGTGGAAATCAATGATAACTACAGGTGCTTATTACTTCTTGATGTTTAGGGCAGACTGCTTCTGAGAGTCTGTTGGGGAGACTGTGGAGGTGTTCAGATGCTCATGAGAGCAATTAATTTATAGAAATATCTCTGAGGTCAAAACTCACCATAAGAATTTTTATTACTGTGGATGGAGAACAAAACATAAAGAAGCCAGCATGCTTTTAAAAGAAAACACAAAACAACACACAAAACAAAAACAAAACAACAAAAGAATGAAAAAACAAGCAAACAAATAATAATAATAATAATAATAATAATAAAAACCCCAACAAACCGAACACACAAACCACAAGTGACAAGTAGGGAAGTAATCATTTTGCTTTTAAACTACTTTGTCCTAATATGAAAAACTGGTGGTGATACAGCAGCCAGAAAACCATTTTTACTATTTTTACAATCTACTTTTCAGGGCAATTTTAGGCATTAAAGAGGCAGTAAAAACCTAAGTGGAAAACTGAGAATATTTGAGGGAAAATGTGTTGCTAGATTGCAATTTTGGTATTATCCTTCCCTTTATATTATTGGGGATGCTTAGGAGCAAGAAAATGGACCTACTGTAACAATTTAGTATCCAGTGTATGTTCATATCTTGTTTCTGCAGAGGACTAACTCCTTTCTGAGGGGAAGCACAAGAACCCCCACGTCAATAATTACCAAATCATCTGCCCACAAATTTTTTCGCAGGTCCTCCACCCTCTCCTACCTGCTCAGGGATACAGCATGAAATTTACAGTATTTTCAAAGTTTAATGCAACCAGAAAATCCAATGGTTTCTAGATTTTCAGTTCAGTTTGCTCTCACCCTCAAAGGGTGGCTGTGGCTTGGAGCTGGCAGTACCTGTGTGCTCACTGTAAACCTGACTCACCAACATTTACATCTCCCGACCCAGAAACTGCTTTGTTTCTCTGACCTCTTTCATGAAAATGTCATCTTTTCTGCTTAGGAGTTATCAATTCTTGCTTCTTCCTTGGCTTTCAATGAGGTTATAATCCTGCAAGGGTGAAATCATCATTAGTTGCAAGGAAGTCTTCAAGGAAACTAGCAAAGTACTTTGGAAAGAAGGCAGGAGATAGATGCAAATGGTGTTAGCGTGACAAACAGTGGGTTTGGTTTTAATAATAATGGATTCGTTTTTTATTCCCTGTGACTGAAGATGACTCACTGCTGTTTCTCATCTTTAACTAATAGAAGAAAATATAGTCATCATATTTATTCTCTCCATGAGTGGTTCTGATTATAAGCAGCTCCAGAAGAAAAGGCAACAAATCAGACCTGTTCACCCCTGTCTGTGAGTCTGAAAAACATATTCATTTAGACTCCAAGAAAGGCCTTTCCTCCCACCTGTCACTCCAAGTTTGACATCAAGTGCTGGTGTTTAATCAGCTCACTGATACTGGATAAGCTGCCCAAAAGCTGATAGAAGTCTCTCTCTTCACGGACCCCAAAGTTGTCAGCCCCAAAACTGGCTATCAATTACAGTGTTCAGATAAAGGATAAGCTCAAAAGAGCTGTGCACTGAAGGCAACCAGTACAACACCAGTAAGAAACCCCTTATAACCACTAAGAGAACTTGGGATGGCTGCAAAAAGTTTCCCTCTTGTTTGGTGACCAATGGGACCTGTCATGCTCACAAAGGTGGTTTTGCATTCACATCTACATTTCTGAAAGCTGCAGCAATCAGATTTATGATCAACTAATATTTTGGAAGGATAGACTCATAAGAGGTGTTGTCCTGAGGTCTGTGCCATGCTCAGAGCTGTGTGTATTCATCCAACTGCTGGACTGCCTTTGAACTCTCTCTCTTTGGCTCTTAAATCTGTTCACAAAACAAGTGTACAGTGTAACTAGCAACTCAGCCTTGGCACAGGCACAAAAATTAATCAGAACCAACAGTGAAGCCATCCGTCTGATGAGCCAGATAACTTCAGCCGCTCACTTGTTCATGGTAGGGGAGCCCATTTATTTGGATTTGTTACCTAATGATTTTCCTGGCATGTTTACCAATCAAGTTAAGTGATAATAGAATTTTGTAGTGTTGTGTGCCTAAAGTGGCATCAGGAAGCTGAATTGGTCATTCATGGATTTTTAATCTTTGGGTTTCATAGTTGATTTAATTTTAAACAAATGTGAATTGTTTAGCAGTCTCCTGAGAGTCAGTGTGGCAGAGGAAGGGAACAGGAAAGTGTTGAGGAAGCACCAAGCAGAGCAAGAGCTGATACCTTAGATCTGCTGAGGCCACAGTTACTTTAAATTAGTCAAAGGTGGAGACCATGTACTTCTTAAGAGGAGAAGAATGTGTAAGTAGAAGTTTTGTCTGAAGATGGACCTGTCCTATTTGGGCCATGTCGATGAAGGTGCTGTCTTTTTTTTTTTCCTGTTTGGGTTATTGTAGCAGATTATATGAGGCTTTGACATTCTGTCTTTTCTCCATTCAGCAACATGTTTCCTGGTCATTAGGAATCACCAAGCTCAGTTATAATCTCAGTTGCATCTGTGCTTCCCAGTGGTTTCCAGCTAATTCTTTCACACCTATTTATAAACCCCAGTGCCTTGCCTCCATCAGTGATTTTTGCCGATATGAGGGATGCTGCAGCTGAAGAGAGGCAGACGAGCAGCTGGAACAGTAAGAGGCTCTGCAGCCATGAAGGTGGTGCTGCACCAGTTGCAGGGGGGGGAGGAATCCACCTTGGTGCCTGCAGTGCTGATAGCCTCTACAGAGGCACTGAGTGTAAAATGGGATTTTATTGTCTCCCAGTGAGGAAAAGGTTTTTCTATGACAGAAAATGAGTGAAAAAAAAACACTCACAACAACAGCACTGTTTCATGACATCACTTTTCATGGCAAAACCTACTTGCTTGTTCACTGTCACACTCAACCCTTGCTACATGGTGTTCTTTGTGTCTTTTATCATTTACCTACTTTGCAGCTCATGTATTGGTCCCCATTGACTATAAAGTGATATAGCTAATAGAGGGTAGTAGCAACACTCAAAACTATGGATATCAATTTCTTATATACTAAAAAAAGCCTTAATCTTAACAGGGCATGGAAAAGGAGATAGTGAAAGAATGCAGAAGACTAGTAAGGCCCCGTCTCTTCACCTAAGGGAACAGATGGCGCATAGCATATA
>NW_009631896.1:12009-16402 GCF_000690535.1 Cariama cristata
CTGGAAAATGAGAAGGGTGAAAAGAGCCATAAAGCCCGTTCTTGTCTTTTATGGAGAAAAAATTACAAAAACTGGAGCTTTGTTAAGATTTCCCTGGAGTCTATGCAATAGAAAATGTTGTTTTAACATAGCTCATGGATTTTTTTGACATGTTATCTTGAAAGGAGCATGACAGTTGTAATGATGGGCTTGGCTGATGGCCGTACACAGAGTAGGACTCCATAGCTGAGTCTACAGAGGCAAGCTCTAGCATCAGTATTTACCTGGTGGTGGGGAAAAGTGCAGAGGCTTTTCCCTACCCCCCAACCGCTCTCCTGCTGTGGGATTTCATACAAGAGGAGATGACCGAGGCCTTGTGGCTTTTCCTGTTGTGGTATCAACATCCTTTAGGAAAGGAAGTGGTTGGTTTGTCTAGACAAATCTCATGGGGGTGGGACATCTAAGAGGCCCAGGCTTTTAACCCATTCCAAGTGTCATGTCCGGCATCAAGTTAAAAAGTTTTATTAGAGCAAAGACTGGAGACTTTTGACTATTGATTTCTAATTCACTAGATATAGCAAACATTTTTGTATGTTTTTCACTGGTCCTTTACTACGTGGTCATTTACTCATTCAGCAAAGAGTTTATAATCTCTGACTATCCTCTGTTTTCATTATTATTACAACAGAGGGCTTTAAACACAGACTCTGTGCATTTAACTCTTTCTTTCCTATGCTCTGCATCTTCCAGCATCACACACCGGTGAGGACACTCCTTCACAGTGCCGTGCCACTCTGCCCTTCATAAAGCTGCTGGTACAGGAGTGTCAATCTTGTCCTCTCTTTAAATTTCTGTTTATTATGGACAGTAGCAACAATCTTGGCTGTATATTTCAAAAAAATTTCTATTTTAAAATGTATATGATCTGTATGTGTGTATATATATATACACACATACATATGTTCTTCATGAGTCTAAGTACACAAAACTGAGTTTGTTCTACTGGTGTTACCAGGAAGCTTGTAGTATCAATGTTTCTATTAACACCTAGTTACTGGTAATGGTTGAGAAAATGTCAGATTTTATAAGAAACTGAGGGATTTGTCCTGACTTTTGAATTCTAGAAATAACTCTGAACATATTGACGCAATGTAACAAAAGCTGAGAGAAAAATCCGCAAGGTCATTTAAAAAAATGACCCCCTAGATATTATTCAGAGAACTAGCATGGATATTTTTCTTACAAACAGGACCTCCTAATCTTCTATACTCTGGTTTAGCATTTCAGTGCTTTTTATAACAAAGCAAAGCTGATATCACAATACTTACAAGTTTTTAAAACTGAGAATGAAGTGTCCTTCAGGGAGATTTCCTTTGGCACGAAGAGAACATTTTTATCAGATCCATGACTCCAAACAAGTGCTGATTAACCCTTTTTGTGGCCTTGTACTTCATATCTCTATATCTGCATTTCATGAGCTGAAAGAAAAAAGGCAATTCTCAGCTGCTACCAATTTCTCTGACACTGGCAGTGAAACGAGTCCAGCTGAGAGCTGTCCCTGCATCCTGGAGGATAAACCTGGTGTCCCCAGGAGCTTCAGGAGATTCTCAGTGTCAAGAATGCATCTGAAATGTGCCCTCAGCACTCACTCTGACAGAGAAATGCTGCTGATGGAAAATTCCCATTGAATCAGCCGCAAACATCTGTCTTTCCTCGAAAAATCTGTGTTTTAACATACACCAGCTGTGGATGAGTCAGGTAATCCTAGGCCAAAAAAGGCGTCTTTCTAATTCTCTTTATAGCTATGTGGATCACTGAAACAGATGAGTTCGGGCTCTGTATGTGCAGATATTGAATCTTCTATTGGGCAAATCTTAGTGCAAGAATATTTGGCCTGTCACTTGTGCAGATACTGAATCTTCTGTTGAGCAAATCTTAGTGCAAGAAGAATATTTGGCCTGTCACTTGAGCAATGTCTTGAATAGTAGCAACCAGGCTGCTGAGTTGAAAGCAATGTATGGCTAGCAGCCCCCAGCGAGCCACGCAGAGCATTGGGGTGCTCCATGAGGTTGATGCTCCTGAGGAAGGGACCTGACGCTGTCCATGAGGAAAGCTCAGGCAGAAGAATTAAATCTGGCATGTCACTCTTCTCTGTGGTTTGAGATGTTTTCTCAGATTTCCTCAGAAAACCAGAGTTGTTAGGTCTCCCTTGGGCAGAAGCAGGGATGGGATGTGGGTTCCCTTTCTATGAAAAAGCGCTCTCGCAGCTCAGCCAGCATCTCCTGCACAAGGGTGCCGGGTCTGGCCCTGGCACATGGGTGCGCTTTGCTCAGCCACCTGAGCAGCAGGTCATCTGAAATTCAGTGAGTCACTCCCCTGCAAAAGCCAAAACGGGTGAATTCATCCCTTTGGGCAGAGCAGGGTGTCAGACCAGAACGGCTGCCCATGATGGCCATGCTGTCACCCTGAGGCTGGGCTCTCAGGGGAATATGGGCACTTCCTTGGGTGAGATGCCTTTGCCTGCTGAGCATGGGGTCACCCAGGTGCTCAGTGGAGACTCCTGCAGCCCACATGGAGGGGAATGAATGTCCGTCCTCTGCCTCAGGACCAGCCCCCTGCCTTGTGCCTAAGCTCCAGACACCTTCATCTTCCTGTGCATTTTGGTGTGTCTTGCAACCGTTTCTTCCCTTGCGAATCACTGTGAGTACTTCTCCGACTGCTTTTCCTTTCAGAGCTCTTGCTCTTGCTTGCTCTCTCCCTCCTTACAAGAGGGTTACTTGGATGTTTTTTCTGAGCCTCCAGGAGGAGATTGTTTACACTTATTCATTGTGGCAGCTATGTGACTTGACACACCCAAGAGACATGAAGTGGAACAGGAGCACTTGTAAGTTTTGAAACAAAACACGGTCTTCAGACAGAGCTCAGTCTGTTTCTGCAGCAGAAAGTCCTTCCCAGCATGAAGAAAGTTATTAACCTTTGACTCCTGCTCATAGGCAGACTAACAACCTCCAGTTTTACTATGCCTGTCAGTAGCTCCTGGAGATTCATCTTCAATGCAAAAACTTATTGACTGTAGTTTGAAAAAAACAATGGATTTTCTATATCTATCCAGACAGTGATCTCTTCAGAAAGCATCAGGTGGTTGCTTAAGCCTACTCCTTCCTGCTTGAATCTGTGCTGGGTACTACTATTTCTTCAAGACATAGGATGGCAGCTGAGGAAATAATCCTGGGGATAAAATGTGAAAATAATCTATTTTGCTGTAAAGGCTCAATAACAGGCTACTCATATGAAATCCTGGGAATTAGAGCTAATACCCTTACACCCCTCTGACTCCATTGGCTCCTGGTGTGCGTTGATGTAAGAGGAAAGAGAGTAAGAACCCAATTATTCTCTGAGTGATGCTATATCTAATCACAAGTAGGACATACTGAGGGCACAGAAAAGCCTTGGGGATGTGCTGATCAGTCAGTTGGTAAAATATAATTACTCTCATAAAGCTGTACTTGGAATATTTCTCCCATCTAGTCCATTGCATATGCTGAACTTTTACTGTAATACATGTGAGGTCTAATTTACCTCCCTCCCTTCACAGTCTCTTTCACCTCCCTAAAGTGAGTCAGCCTGTTTAGCCAATGCTTTTTGCTTGCCTCCCAAATCAAATTCAAGACATCTCCTGATGCATCTCCCAAACAGGTACAGCTGAGCAGACTAGCAAGTGAGGTCAATTTACATAGTGAAACTGTTATAAAGCTCTGAAACTTCTTATATAGTGGATGATCATCCTTGTATGCAGGAGGTGGGAGGAAGAGTTTTCCCTTTTACCCAAAATCTGAATGTAAGTTTGACTGCAAAGAGCACCATGGAAATTCAGACATAATTTGTAGCCCCTGGGATACAAATGGCATCATGCTATTATTTTTAGGAATGCTGCACTTTGATACCTTCCTGTTTAATGAGTGTATTCTTTTAACAAGTCAAGTGTCAAAAATAGTCCCCATAGTCCATTAAAAATGAAGCACAGCAAAGAAATGGTAGCACTTCACAAGTCTGGTTCGTTGAATATTACTCTGAGACTATACATTTAAAAAATGTAATTGTCTTTTGTCTTCATTCTCTGATGTGTCTTTCCACTTCTGCCAGGGACAGCCCAGCACTCAGGCATTCAGCTTCTCAGCCACTTTCAAGATTTCTTTCCACATTAAGCCCTCATTCCTGCCTTTCTGTTGTAGGATATGACCTTTATAATGCTGCTTTTTTTCCATGGGCCCTGGTGGGAAACAGATCAGGGACTGATATGGGCTAAAATACCTAAATATTTTCATTTTGTAAAAATTATCTTAAGTGCCTAACTTGGTTCCCAGCACACAACCCTCCAGCAGCAGTACCAGTGCAGAGGAAGGGGCAGCAGGAA
>NW_009631896.1:16433-23514 GCF_000690535.1 Cariama cristata
CCAGGGAGGAAATGGGAGGACCCAAGGAAGAGAAGGGCCAGAACCTCTTAAACTTTGCCACCAGGTGCAGGAGTTGAAAAATAAAATCTGGGGTTTGTGCATGGATTGACAGAGAGCAATTAGTTTTTGTTTTGAGGAATGCAAGAACCTGGAGCTGCCTATATAATGAATGAACTGCTAAGTTCCAGAGGGCGTATAACCCACAGTCAAATATTTCTGACATGGACATGAGGCTAGGAAAGACATTTTGCATTAGTTTTTAGCAAGCCTTGCTCAGGATGAGGGAATAAGGTGACCTTTTTTCCCCAGGAAGACTTCCAGAGCTTCTAGTGAGGAATAGTTTCTGTTTGTCCAAGAAAAACAGTATTTTACATAGATTTTCTCAGAATTACTTTCTTTTCATGGTGATAATTACCTATGAGGTTGTACTACATGCTAATGAAAAGTATAACCTTTCTTCCAGCAATGTAGATTTACTATGCCATTTCATCTTTCTAGGAAACAGGGATGAATCATAGGTACGTGTATATAAATACACATACATTATATGACATGAAACTTCCAAGCAACTCTTTGTCTGCCTAGGAGTTCCACAGAGCTCCTTTGTGTTCATCCTGAACAATAAATCCTATTTAGATTTTGACAGTCTGCACCCATTTCCCACAAAAATCTTGTTGTTTTCACCTGTGAAAAGCAAAGGTCAAAACATGGCAAAAATTAACTTGCGGAGTGATGTTTTTGTTCTGTTATTTTCTTAGTCTCTGCAAAACAAAGCACTAATCTATGCTTAAATCCAGAAAAAATTTGCTTTCTAAAATAAATTTAATCTGTTTGTGAAATAGGTTCAACTCTCAAATTCTGCATGAATTCCAAACTGAAATGGATGCATTTTATTTTAAAGCAAGAGGATGTTCCTTTTAGCTTCCTTTTCCTAAAAAAACAACACTACTACATTGTTTAGAGCAACGTTGCTGGAGATTGACAGCTGACTTTACATAGGAGAATTAAATTTTTATAATCTGTCAGTCCTGATATTACTGGAACAAGGCAGTAGATATCAGCCTGCCTTTATCACATTTGCAGCTTGCTTTCTTTAGCATCTTCCTTTTAAAGAGGCGATTTGTTCATTTTATCAGATGATAGTCTAGTATGTATGTGACCTACTTAAGAACAAGGTCTAATTAAAGAAGAAAAAGGAATCACATGAGTTCAAAAATAAAATAGCTACAGTAAAAACAAGTTAATACAGCTAGGAAGGAAAACATTAATTACATGGGGGAAGAAGTTGTCTGATCTTTCTAGTGAAGGCACTCTCCTCCACTCAATCATGCAAGGTAACGGGGAAACAGGAACGGACATTTAAGTCAACTCATAGGTCACAACTCAACTATATGGTGCCTCGAGCAGAAGGATATGTGCTGTGATACACACCAGGCTTTTAATGAGGCACATGGTGGGGTTACAGGGACTCCAACATTTGGCCAGACATGGATCACTTGAATGGGTGAAGGGAAGAAAGCAGAGCCCAGTGGACCTCAGACTGGGACTGGGCTGTGCCTCTCTCTTTCGATATGCACATAGTCCAGGGCTGAGAACTAGCCGCTTGAGATGTGGCTGTGCTAGCAAAATTCAGTATTAGACACTGTCTGGAAGCTGCAATAAACCGTGAATTGCTGAGTGACATACAGAAGGCTACGGGAGGCTTTCACACCTCAGTCTTCCTCACCTCAAACAGGCTTCAGAGAAGGTGGAAAATTTGCAGGACTCTGCTCATTTGGTTAATGGCAAATTGGCTTGGTGTCTTCCTGATCTACTCCCTTCCTTCCTCTGCTTCTTCCAGTTTGCCTCAGGCTGATAGTTAAAAGCCCTGTGAAAACACAGAGGTTGGGTCAGGCTATGGGTATAAGAAAAGACTCGGGAGGGAGGGAGAACAGACTAGCTCAAGGGTATAAGGACTATCTTAGCAGCTGTAAATGTTGTGCAGAAGGCTATGGGAGTGAACACAGAGCCATAGGCATCTCCAATAGCCCAACCAAAACAATACACTGCAAAACAGACAAACCAAACTTCACCTCCTCGTGAAGTAAAAGGACCCCACAAAAAGTGTTTGTGTCCAGGGTGCAGGTTTTTGGACAGGTGATTAGTTGAACTTCTCGACTTTGGTGTGAGTATATTTATGAATTCTGCAGATTGGGGAAAATTTGCAGCGTAGTTGGGCAAAATGACAGATTTGTTTTAAAACCTTGGGTGAATGAGTTTCTCAGTGTTTGCTCAGCTATTTAAAAGAAGGGAAAAAACTTCCTTTCTTATGTGTGTGATGTTGGGAAGAAAAAAACTGACCTTGTTCTATGGTCCACTCCAAGCAGTGTACAAAATGAATACTCAATAAAAAGAACAATGTCTTTTTAAGGTAATGTCTTATAAATAAATGTAGCTTTCAGGAATCATTTATTTGGTAAAGCATGCAAGTTACTTCAATCATCAGCTAGGTGTGAGATCAAAATATATCCCGAATGTGGAATCTAGGCTCTGCTGCATACCAAGTAAAGAAGATTTTTTGACACTTGGTCTCAAGTCTGCTGTTTCTGTGGGCTGAATTTATAGCTCTGATGTCAACTTTTTTCTATCACAGGTTATCATAAAAGTGAGTGAATGACCTGTGCTGAAGACTGCGTGTCTCATCTCACAGCCCACTGTGTACAGTAATGCGTCAGACTTTTCATTTTTTGACATGCAGTAATAGTAGTTGCTTTCTGGGTTGGCTTTTCCCTCCCCCAACATGACTAAGTCAGTCTCCTGGGACCAAAAACTCAGCCGTAACCTGCAGGAATGAGGCATCCTGAGTCAATTCTTTAGGCTTTGCAGGGCCAAACTCCTAGCACAGTCATGGGGAGGAAGCGGCAGACAACGTGTTACCGGCACATAGTTCATAAAATGAAGGAAGTAGCATGTTTTTCCACCTCTCCCATGCATCAAAAATAGGAATCCTTTGTCCTGCCAAATGCATGTATAAATAACCTTGTTATCTGTGCTTTGCACAAATTGATGTAGACAGCTAAAGATATAAGATTATTTGCTTATTTTTCCCCAAGGTTCAATGGATGTTATATAGTCAGAGGAAAATATACTTTTAGGTATCAACTAATATCACTGCCAAGAATTTGCATTTGTAAAACAGAGTAGAGCAAAAGTACCCAGTAGAGGATGTGAAAAGAAAAAAAATACACGTGAAAGGCATTGCTGAAGGGGAAAAGCAGGGAACTTGGTAAAATGCAAGAGGGTCTGTGCAAATATTGACACTGGAAACATTAATGCTTTTGTGATGGGAATATCAGACACTGGAAGAGAACAGGCTTACCCATCACAATATGGCCTGCAAGTTGGAGGGAGAATTCAGCAATCTCTGCGGACCTCTGTTTATAAGGTACTTCTGAAAATGCCACCATATAGATGCCTTTTGGGAGACAGGAGCCTGCAGTAAGCACCATTGAGAAGATAACTTTGAGGAGCCCAGATCTCTTCAAGGTTCAGTGAGATGCAGACAAACACCTGATTTTAAAATTCACTACTCTGTTTTTGAAACTTGACAAAGTTTATGATTTTTTTGCTATTGAACCCAATTTGTATCTGGAAACCAGTAAGCTCTTCACTTTGTCATCTGGATATAAACTCGAGTTTATGCAGCTACAGTAGCCAGGAAAGAGAGCTTACTTTAGTGGTATGGTTCTTTCTGCTCTGAATCAGGGTGTGCTTCATGATATATTTTACTGTTTAAAGGTAAATATTCAGTATGGACATTTGGAACATTTTTTCTTTTTTCTTTTTTTTTTTTTTAAGTACACATTACCATGGTTGAAACTTACTTTTTTTCATGCAAATAGTTATCTCTGTTGTATGAAAATTTTGCTAAGATTTGCCACCTCCTAAAAAAGGACTCTTCTGTGGCATATTTGTTGCAATACCCTGTTGGTTTCCAGCATTTACTCTCCCATTGTGTCTTTACTTTAAGGGAGATCTTGGGAACAAGAAGGAATTGGGGTTGGGTTCTTACTGCACGTCACTACACTTGGAGTAGTGCAGATTTTTCCCAAATATATCCAGTGCTCACAGGGCTAAAGTACTTACAAGTGCTGAGTCAGAGATTGAGCCATTGTAGGCTTCGTTTCAGGGTGTGCGCTGAAATAGTTTAAAGCAGTTTTTACTAGAGCTCTCAGGGCAGTGTGCTCATGCTTCTCCTGCTGCTTTCATTTATTAGGAAGAAATAGACGTTAAAAGAGAGAGACACAGCTAAAGAAAGAAGTGTACAGATGCAAAAATATTCATTTTGAGTTGTGAAACTATTCTGTACGTAAGGATTATAAGCAATGCTCAAGACCCAGTTGGGATCTAACACTGAGTGTTAAGATCTGTAGTCTACTACAGAGACAGTGCAGACAAAAAGTCAGAAACTGTTGTGTAAAAAAGAATGAATTCCCACCTTTCCAATTTAAAGCAGCTGTTCACCTTCCTTTTAAATGTTTTCAGATTTCTCTAAGGTCTATGACGATATTGTATTCACAAACATGCTTACTCTTCTTCTAAATGTCAGGATGCTTATTCTAATAGGTTTGAAGCTGGAGATTGTAATGGGCATAAAATGATTTCTTATGCCCAAGCATTAGCAGTATTTAGCTGAACAAACACCAGCAGCAACCACTTCAGTAAATACATCATAGGTATACACCATACATGCTTATGCAAATTATTTATTTGATCAAATGAAAATACTTGGGTTGTGTTCGTGTTGGGAAACACTGTGGCAATAGAAGGTTTCACTGGGACAGTCTGCTTATCTTACACAGCTATGAAAATACAAGCTTAGAGGATGTGTGTGGGCACCACCCTGCTTTGGCAAGGCATGCCAGGCCTTTGTCTACCTCTTTTCTTTCCAGAAAAGCTTTAAAAGAGCTAAGTCATAGGTTTCTGTAGCTGTGTTAAGAATGAAAAATTATCCTATATCAGTTATCAATAAAAAGAATGGAGATAAATGCAGGATTTCAAGCACTACAGCCTATGGGCAGGTGGGAAGGGTCTGTCCTGGTGCTAGGGACCTTGTACCTTTGACAGCCAACCCTCGCCAGAAAGAAAGCTCACATGAGGTTTTCAGCAGTTTTCTTTAAATATTCTGATCAGCTGTAACTGGCGCTGTCACCAGTGCTAGAAAAGAGACATTTGAAATTTCTGCAAACAATAGTTCAACCAGAAGAGACCTGCTGGCATCTTACTCCCAACAACTGGTGCTAAGGGCCTCCTTGTGCACCCCTGCATAGGGATCCTCTGAGAACAGTTTTTTTCTAAGACAGTTTTAGAGATGAATACAGAAAAAAAGTCATCTAATCTCTACATTTTTTTACCTGCTACATTTTTTAGGTAATGCTCTGTATCTAACTTTCTGGGGCACCAACATTGTTGTTCAATGTTGCTGGCTGTACTCGGATATCACACGATTACAGCTATGTACAAACTGAACAGGGACAGAGTTCATGCCATGTTATCAATGAACTGCCCTGCTCCCTGGGGCCATGAAACACTTCAGTGCCCAACAAGTAAGATATGGTGGTGGAAGTGGAAGAAGAAGAATAGAAAGGAGAATATATCTGGGAAAGAAGAAAGATGCAAAATAATTGGTACTGTTTCTTCCAAATTTGCTGTTTGCATCACTTCCTGAATGTAGTTTTTCCTTTTGTCTTTGTGATTACTGATGCGTGGTGGCTCAATTTAGTCAACTGAAGGATAGCGCTTTCAGTAACAGATGAGCGCTTACCAGTGAAAAAAAATGCATCTGATGATTTCCTCTCCCAGAGCTCCACAAGGAACAAGATGGGCTGCCAGAACCCTGTGTGTTTGAAGACAGCAGGGAAATAAGCAACCCCTTACTTGAAGAGTGTGGAGGGATGGAAAAGGGGACCAAAGGAAGAAAAGAAAGGGTAAGTGACCTGAACATCATTCAATGGGATAATTCTCTGGCATTGCCACGGGGAGCTGGAGTTTCACACGACAGGGAGGTCAGTTCTGCAAGGGAGATGGTGTTGCCCACAAAGCTGCTGCTGCCAAAACCATCGCACCACTCCTTCCCTTCATCAGCACAAATGTCCTGCATTTCTTGGCCCTTCTGAGAGTGGAACTTGTGTTATATAGATCCCTCTGCATAGTCAGCATATTTGCTTTTTTTTCCCCTTTGTTGCACTTACAGTTGCAAAAAATGAGCACCTATTGTTGCTTTTGTGGCACGTTTCCTCTTCCTGATACTCATAGAAAAGGCAATATGGCACAACTCAGACAGCACAATGATACTTTGGACTGCTTGGGTCACAACTCTCTGTCCTAGAGCTTAGAGGCTCTAAAAGTGTCCCTGGTTGGCTTGGTTTTAACTGTGTTTAACCGTGACTTTTTAAAAAATCTACTAAAAGTAATCTAAGTGAAAATGATCTTGTCCTGATAGAGTTCATGATTCTAAGATGAATAAATGAATCTGAGCAGATGATGACTGCTAGCAATGTGCTTCGAAAGGGCCAACATAACAGCCTCAGGACTGAGAGGAAAGGTGCCCATGGAGAAGAATCCCAAGGGGAAAAAATACTTCAGGAGACATGACAATTCCTATATGAAGCAATATCAAGGACACACCACCGTTCTGTCCTCCTGTGGAATAAAAATAGGAAAATGCCATACTGGTTAATCGGGCTGGATGAGGCACACTTGGAGAACCAGAAAAGCAGAAAGAAATAAAAAATTAAAACAGTGCTAGTAACTATAGATATCTATAGTTGGTTGCCACAAGCAGAGGGGTAAAATTAATTTCAAAGAGAAAGGAGCAAAAATTGCAACTAAAACCGATGTTGGCTAAATACATAAGAAGTAATACACTACATTTTCACCCATATATCTATCTCTTATGAGAAAGAGAGAGAAAATAATCATCAGGACGAGGATTAAACTGTTTAGCACTGATTTGGTGTAGCTTTCACAAAAATATTAATAGCGGTTGTTGTTTAAACAGCTAAGGAATATTGAGGAGGCAAGTCCCCATCAGGAGAGGGAA
>NW_009631896.1:23545-27306 GCF_000690535.1 Cariama cristata
CAGATTAAAGACCGTTTAGGTAAGTGGGATATATTCAGATTGAAAGCACAAGATGAACATACCCTTGATTCCTTACAGAACTGGTCAAATTGTATGTGCTTGAATAATTATGATTTTTAACCAAAAAATGCTTTTACAAAAAAAGAGTGGAGTCCCAGAAGACTGGAGAAGGCCAAATATTATAAAGAGAAAGAATTTTTTTAAAAGTGGAAGAAACTCTGATCTAGAGAATTACAGTTTAGGCAGCTTAGTTTTGGCACCCAGAAGACTCTAGAAGCAATTGCACTCAAAGAACAGTAGAAATTATTTGAAATTTAGAAAATATAAACCTAAAAATTAAGAAAATTATATTAATTTGGTATAGAAATTAGACATCTAAACAAAGACATAATTGAACAATATGAGAAGTTTAAGGTGGTTTTCTAGATAACCTGTGGGAGTAGAACAAGACAAAAAATCAGTTTAAATAGAGAAGACACACTTTAGATTTTAGGACAAACTTGCAAATGATAAATATGTCTAAGTAGTATCATTTTCAAAATAAACTGTAGAATCTGTAGTTGCTAAGTCCCTGAGGAAGACAACAAGCTGCCTTTTCCTAAAGTTTAATTTCACACCTCCTGGCAGTGATTTTTGCCATATAAGCGAATCCCCACAGACTGCCAGTGCAAGGCCAACTTCCATGGGTTACCTCTGCCTGTGGTCACTCAACTTTGAAATGGGAATAGATGTCCACAGGACGCACAGGATCGTGTCCAGGCAGGTTGTGAATATGTCCAGAGAAGGAGACTCCACAACCTCTCTGGGCAGCCTGTTCCAGTGCTCTGCCACCCTCAAATTACAAAATTTCTTCCTCATGTTCTGATGGAACTTCCTGAGTTTCGGTTTGTGCCCATTGCCTCTTAACCTATTGCTGGGCACCACTGGCCCCATCCTCTTGACACCCTTTAAAGTATTGGTAAGCATTGATAAGGTCCCCTCTCAGTCTTCTCTTCTCCAAGGTGAACAGACCCAGCTCTCTCAGCCTTTCCTCATAAGAGAGATGCTCCAGTCCCCTCATCATCTTTGTTGCCCTCTGTTCAACTCTCTCCAGTAGTTCCTTGTCTGTCTTGAACTGAGGAGCCCAGAACTGGACACAGTCCTCCAGATATGGCCTGATCAGGGCAGAGCACAGGGGGAGGATAACCTCCCTTGACCCGCTGCCCACACTCTTCCTAATGCACTCCAAGATACCAGTGGCCTTGCTGGCCACAAGGGGACATTACTGGCTCATGGGCAACTTGTTGTCCACCAAGACTCCCACGTCCTTCTCCACCGAGATGCTCTCCAGGAGGTCAACCCCCAGCCTGTACTGGTGCATGGGGTT
The DNA here is from genome assembly GCF_000690535.1 of Cariama cristata. Taxonomy (NCBI): domain Eukaryota; kingdom Metazoa; phylum Chordata; class Aves; order Cariamiformes; family Cariamidae; genus Cariama; species Cariama cristata. The sequence goes on from NW_009631896.1 coordinate 24,912, forward strand.
ATTCCTCCCCAGGTGCAGGACCCTACACTTGCCTTTGTTGAACTTCATCAGGTTCCTCTCCGCCCAACTCTCCAGCCTGTCCAGGTCTGGCTGAATGGCAGTGCAGCCTTCTGGTGTATCAGCCACTCCTCCCAGTTCTGTATCATCAGTGAACTTGCTGAGGGTACGCTCCAACCCTTCATCCAGGTCGCTGATGAATAAGTTGAACAAGACTGGACCCAGCACTGAGCCCTGGGGAACGCCACTAACCACAGGCCTCCAACTAGACTCTGTGCTGCTGATCACAACCCTCTGAGCTCTGCCATGCAGCCAGTTCTCAATCCACCTCACTGTCAGCTCATTTAACCCACACTTCCTGAGCTGACCTATGAGGGTGTTATGGGAGACAGTGTCAAAAGCCTTGACCCAAGTCCCAAGGATGATTTTTGCACAACAGAACGTCTCTTTTTTGGTCCTGAAACTTTGCTATCAAAACATACAATTAGTGTTGCAGGGTTCATCTACATGGCTAGAAATGAGACTGACCCCAAGGTCAAGCAAATCAATACATCATTTAAAAAACATTAAAGAGTTACAGTTTCTGTCGGGTAAATATTCCTACCATGTACAGAATATACAGGTTAATGGATATACTTTGACTCAGATAAAAGAGGTAACAGAGGTTCAAGCACAAAATAATAGCTAAGCTTTGCCTGCAGATTTACATTTAATTAAACAGCAGAGATCCTCCATGGGATGCTGAAGCTGTGCAGGAGGTGAGCAGCAGCATGACACATATATATAGTGATCAGGTCCGTGCCAGCCTTGGCTGTCTGGAGAATGTGTCATTTCTGCACGTAAACACAGGCTTTATTAGAGCATCAGGCAAACTTGCATCCAGAAGATGGTCACGTAAGTGTGGGGACTGGGAGGGAAGAGAGATCTCCCAACACAGCACATATGACTGGAAGGGACCAAAGCTTCACCTGCTCAGAAAAAAACCATCTTAAAATCTTTTATTAAAAAAGAGCTAAAGTCCGGCTTAAAACTAATAGGAGCTTTTTGCTCCCTTTTTTTCTGGGTAGCTCTTCCAAAACCTCACTGCTCTCATGTTCTACACCACTTTTGAATTTGTATCCTAAACTGGCCACTACTTGTTTATTCCATTTGTTCTTGTGCCAACATTGTCATTCAATTATCATGGACGGGGAGAAGCCACATCCTGTCTCAGGCTTTGTTTTACTCTTCATCTGAAGAAGGCAAGCATCCATCATGCTTTCAGAGCTATGCATGGCGTAGTGATCCCCATGCTAATGCTTGAAGGATCTAGCTTGGCAAAATAGGACTGATGCAGCCATGTCACTGAGTTGAAGAGCCCTGCTAAGCAGTAGAGTGACAGTACTTCTGGGGTCATTCAGTTCTTCCTGGAGGACATGAGGTAAATAACAAATTAAGACTGAATTTGGGCTGTGGTTATTCTGGACTTCCCTGAGACACTGGGACGAGGAGAGCCGGCAGCAGTCCCTGTGCTGTGGCTGAAATCCAGAAAAAGACTTGTTGTTGGCAGGAGTTTGATCCAATATGCATATTCAGAACAGTAGCTCTGTAATTCTTCGAAGCATGCAGCATGACTCCCTGTCAGTGACAGGCCATCATTGTTGACAAAGACAAATTAGGACAGAGAAAAAAATGCAGTTCTGCCCTGCCTCTAACTCTGCCTTGTATTCTCTCTTGGACAGGCAACAGATCAGAAATCAGCAGGGAAGAAATGCTGCGTTCTCCAGTGACCCTTGGCTTTATCCTTTGGATAGGGCTTTTCTGTCTCACACTATCTGCATCGCTACAAGATCCAGGCAGAATCAATCCCTTTCCACATGATTTTCCATGAAATAGTAAGGTCAATCTGTCAATTACACCTCACTGACATCTACAATGAAACTCAGATTTTCTCCTCCATCTCCACCTCTTGCCAGCAGCAATTTTTACATTTCCAAAATGTTCACATTTGTCTGCTAAATGCTTTCCTGAATCTAGATGTAGATATACAAATAAATACAGGCTCACACACAGAGCTCTCACTTCTTCAAAGAGGGCTGCGGTCAGTTGATGGCTGAGAAAATCAGGCCACTTTTACCTGGCAGTGAACCCCGCATAGAGCAGCCTGATTTCTCTGAACACGTTGCCCTATAGATATAAGACCATTGCTAATGCAGTGAAAATATTCTTAAAAATTAAAAAAACACAGGATAAATGTTACAGATCCTGGATTTTTAAAACCTCTCTCTGAATCAAAACTTAACCTTTAATTTTAAAAAGAGACTATGTGTATTTGGACTAAGAGTAACATTTTTTTTTCTTATAGGCTGTTTAAAGGGAGACTATGTCTGTTTTTATTCTTTTCCTTTAAAGCTTAGGG
>NW_009631896.1:27337-38466 GCF_000690535.1 Cariama cristata
ACACAATACATACACATGGAGAGAAAAACACAGCAAGCTTTGCAGAGCCATCACATTTTTTCTGTTCTATGGATTCAGCTGTTTATTTTTGGTGATGTCTTATTTAGGTAACAGAAGACACAAATAACAAACAACAGCAAACATTGCAGAGACTGGCAGCTGTCTGCATGAAATACGATGAGGTTTGTGCAACCAGCTTTGGCTTATTTCTCAAACCATTGTTCAAGAACTGTCACTGACTGAACCTGCATGACTCTGATGATTGGCAGGGTGCATTCAAATAATCTCTAGGGGCTGAGTGAGGACCAGGACTGCAAGTCACCCAGGTCCAGGATGGCAAGTCAGGAAGCTAAAATTCTGTTTCCTTACTGCTTGTTCTTACCTTTTCTGTGTGCTTCAAGTTCCTCGTGAATTAGAGGGGAATACAATAATTCTTACTTAGTTTGTGCATTAAACTGAGTTAAAATCGCAAAGCCATGCTCTTACCTTTTGTGAGAAAGCACAAAATACAGAATTTTTTTTTGTCTATTTACCCTTTTTCATGAACTAATACATGACCATTGCTACAGAACTTATTCCACAAGGAAAGATATCTGTAAGTGCAGATATGGAGCAGTTTGTTTTTCACATAATCATTCGGAAAACTGAAAAGGCAGAGGAGGGAACTGGATTGACCTACCATAATTGTAGCATCCAGTAATGCCTCCAAGATAAAATATCAGCTAAACAATTCCTGTGAAATGCAGCTTGTAGACTGGCAGCTGGAGAATGAGTTGCCACAGTTAAGTGCCATAATATTCCAGGGAAGTACTTAGATATTTGGATAATTACTTCATGAGTCAATGCAAGAACCTGTCTTTCAGTCATAGGCCTGCCTTGCTTGGATGCAAATACAGTCTGAGCTGGACTTTACCCACAGGGTTGGACGTTGGCCAAGCACTGGATCCTGATGGGAAACAAAACTTAAAACCATTCCATCCTTTAACAAATAAAGATGTTCAGGCAAAAACTCTGCCAGGTAACTAAGTCAAGCTTCCTCCTCAATGTGTCTGGCATCACCTCCTGCTAGGAACTGTATGTTTTCTAGGCAATGGGCTGCTAAAGTGCATATTCTTGTGCACTACATGATTTAGTCATTCTTAGACTCTCAGAGCACTGTAGACACAGCCAACAGTGGCTTAATGCTGCACTCAGTCTGAGTCTCCATGTTTAACACAGAACACCTTCTTATTTCTAGAGACTTTTACACTGGTACCAGCACAGGGCAGTTTGAGTGACTGTAATATTTACAGATTCTGCTCCTTTAAGCTAGTTGCAGTGTGAAATGCAAATGCACACTGGGTTAACTGTTTGATCCCTATTTGGGTATCTGGCATGGTGGTCAAGGACTGTGGTCCCAGAAGAGTAATAGTCTCAGGCTTAGTTCCAGAGCTGTTCAGCATCACCAAGTAGGTGGTGACACTATATTTCTAGCATCCAATTAGTGTTAGCAGTGAGCAGTGAGACCCACACAAATGCCTCAGAAAAGCAAAACAGATTGACTTGTTTCTAAACAAACATGATCAGCAGGTCGAGGGAGGTGATTCTCCCCCTCTACTCTGCTCCGGTAAGACCCACTCCTGCAGTACTGCCTTCAGCTCTGGGGTCCTCAGCGCAGGAAAGACATGGACCTGTTGGAGCGAGTCCAGAGGAGACCACAAAGATGATCAAAGGGATGGAACACCTCTCCTGTGAAGACAGGCTGAGAGAGTTGGAGTTGTTTAGCCTGGAGAAGAGAAGGCTCCAAGGACACCTTGTTGCGCCTTTCAGTACTTACAGGGGGCTTATAAGAAAGATGGAGATAGACTTTTTTGTAGAGCCTGTAGTGATAGGACAAGGGGTAATGGTTTTAAACTGAAAGAGGTTACATTTAGATTGGACATAAGGAAGATATTTTTTACAATGAGGGTGGTGAAAGACTGGAACAAGTTGCCCAGAGAAGTTGTGGATGCCCCACACCTGGAAGTGTTCAAGGTCAAGTTGGATGGAGTTTGATCTAGTTGAAGATGTCCCTGCTCATTGCAAGGGGTTGGACTAAATTACGTTTAAAGGTCTCTTCCAATCCAAACTATCCAGGATTCTATGATAGTAACTGCCTCTAGAAAGAAGGGCATAGAAGTGAGATTTTTTTTTTTCTCATCTGAAGGGTGGACTATGTTAATCATAAATCACTTCTCAGTGTGATCTTCCTCATCCACAAAAGGTTCTCAGCAATAGGATTTAACTCAAAATGTAGAGGTTCAAAGCAGGAATCAGAGATGATTTCTCTAGACTTTATTTGGGCTGTGATGAGTAGGTGTCTTTCCCGTATTTTTGTGCATATCATAAGAGCACATCCCAAGTAGCAAACTCCAGTGAGGATGGAAACTCTCTTCCGTAACGAACTTTGTTAGCACTGAGGCTTTCCTAAAGGATGAAGAAACTGAGGCCAGACCTCTCACTGTCTCTGGAACAGAACAACAAAAAAATTAATCTCTTTTGAGACTCATAGCACTATATCCAGCATCAGAAACCAAGAGTCTTTTTGGTTTTATATTGGTCCCAGCATTGGTCAGGACATGACTAATACTGTGGGTTTATACTATGTGCAAACCACAGGTTCTCAAACAACTTCTTGTCTCCTGGGTCTGGATATGCAAGCCCACTGCATCTTGACCTTCACCCTCTTTCCTTCTCCATCCCCTGTTTTCACAAAGCGCAAACTTTACTGCATAGGTGGGAGCCCTGGTGCACCCCAGGCAGCCTCCAGTGGGGACAGTTGCAGATGCTGGGCTATGCAGCTGCTTCACTGGCTGTGTGGGCACAGTTTAAATAAGTTGCAGTGAGTGAATAAGGCAGATCTTTCTCAGAGTCTTTGACCCTGTTTTTTAAATAGCATGGTATAGGCCTGGCCCCGTGAAATTCCTTTCTTTTGATAGAAAAATGAAAAGTCATTTATGTATCTTCCCTGTCTTCTACTGAAATCACTGATATAATAAAACTTGCTCACAAGAATATCATGTACCCAGTGGAAAGCTCTGAATTTCTCATTTCCTTTCTACTCCTGCTATAATTAAAATAAAACATTTGATCTCCTTTTAGACAACATTTGGACCTGGTTTTCTGCTGTGGTTTGATTGGATTCTTGAAAGAATTTTATCCCGCTGTTGTACAGATGAAAAACTACCCAGACCAGTCTTTCAAGTTAACAGTATGATCCTCTATGTTTGCAGCAGAAAGTGACTTTTCTACAGCTGAAATTGCATGAAAAATATATGTGTAGAGAAAAAAACATGTGCTGTCATTCATCTGCTAAGCAGAGAAAGCCCCACAGACCAGTGGGCATGGATAATACCATGCACAGAATGAAAAATTAGGTTTTAAGGTGAAGATGAAGAACAGATTGTATTTTATTTATTCATTCTCAGGTGCTGACTGATAACTGCCAAGCTTAAGTAGGTAAACATCGTAGGCACAGGGAAGAGTGTCTAAAACATCCCTGTGAGATTGCCAGTTCTGTGTCTCCTCCCAAACATTAGACTCATGATTGTACCCTGTCACATAAGTCAATCCCTTCTTCCAAATCTCTCCAGGTAGCTGCAGCACCTCACGGATCCTTGGCTGACCATAGTGTGCAGAAGCTCTGCCCAAGCGTGGTCCACCCAGCCAGCAGCAGCTCCCATTGGTGCAAGTAGTAAATACCAGGATATGTCACTGGTTTGGTCCAAATATTTTTTCTTCATGAAAGATTTTTGGGTTTTTTAATGCACTTACACCATAATGTAAAAGAATTGCATTGTGTTATTCTGTGTCCTCTACGTACCATCCAGGCTTGTCCTTTAACAGATCTACTATACCGTTAGTAGGTTTAACTGCATCTAAGGAGGCGAGTAAGTCTTCCCGATCACCCCTTGAGCCTTAGCTTTGTCATGGCGTTTTTGTTAGACAGAATTGCTCCAGCTTTACATTTTCTTTAATGTCAAAAGGTTGTTTTTCTTTTCAGAGTGCTTTTGCCAGGGAACTTGTCACTCTTTGCTCACAAATCTTTTGTTCTGTACCTATGAGAGAATTTCAACAGCCAAAACAAACCCAGACAGCTTAGCTCATTAGAAGAACCTTTCTCAAATAACTGATGGGACTGATGATGTAGTTCATGCTGCTGGTGTAAAATGCTCATGCACTCCAGTTCCCTCACTCCTAACTTAATATGAACTGGTGGTTCCTTATAGGTCCCAGTTAATGGAGAAGACTCCTAGCAGTGGCCAAACATAAAAACTGTGTTGGTATTGGTGCTATAAACTAATGTGATATTTCAGAAGGTCTTGTGTGGGAAGAATCACGGGAGAGAGAAGAACCACCAGGAGATGCCCCAAGGAGGATCAGAGCTGGAGAAATAATAAGTCATTATAACAGTGCTACAATTTGGTTCTCTCCTTGCCTGCTTTCCCACACAGAAGGAGTGACTTCAGCATTTGCGGCTCCTAGGACAGCTGTATTTTGTAGCAGCAGCTACGCAGCAGCAGTTTTGCCCAACAATGAACTTTTCATTCTCAAAGGTGACACACCACTTGTTGCCACATGACTGGTTTAAGTGATGAGTCTCTTCTAACTGTGATCCTTTCTCTGAAAACCTAAAATGTTGTCATGAGAGGAGCAGAGGCAACACCATTACATCTGACAGTCAAAACTCAAGTTCAGGATATAGCCCATGATCTGGACCCTGGCTGTGCCATCCAACTGCATCATATCAGTCTCTTAATTATCTTTTTTTTTTTTTTTTTTTTTAATTTTGAAACTACTAAGATTTCTCAACCTCTCATTGACATACCATTTCCCAGCAGGACGCTGTAAAGTCACATTTATGCAATGGGAAGCAATCTTCTAATCTCTAGTCTGTCGTTTCAAGAACCAATTGAAATCATCACTGATTAAGCCCCATCTTAGCTTGATGAAACATTTAGGAAGTTGGGCAGGTACATATTTCCCCCATAACTATGCAGAAAAAATGAAGTTGCTTAATAAGTTCTACTTTTGCTCGGTTTGCTGCAGCATCCAAACAAACTGTTAAAGAATCATTTTGTCTAATTTTGAAAATGTACTGCACAATAAAAAGGTTTGATTTCTAAAAGAGCTTGAATTCAGAACTTTCTAGAAATTGAGTGCTTTTAAAACGTCCTACTTTTTCTTACTCAAAAGTCTTGAAGTGTGTTTCTTCACAGATTTTCCTTGCATTGGTTGTAATTTCATTTGTGGTATTTTTCTCAGGTTTCCTGTACATCTACGAAGTCTGCCTTCTGGGATACAATCCCTTTACTTTAATGGGCTTAACATTGGAAGTTTGTCCATTGGCTGTTCTTGCTCTGTAGAACCTGTTTGTCTGCACCACTGGTGCTTGCTCGCAACCCTTCACTTGTAAATCCAAGGAAATAGCACTGATCCTGTGCTCCAACAAACCCTTCTAAATGAATTCAGGAGTGATACTGCTGGTCCTGCTCATACAGATGGGAGCTTGCTTTCTTCCAAGGTCCGTAACACAGCATCCTCTGCTCCAGAAGGCGAGAGGCACAGTACTCAACCCCACCAGCCGCTCTTTCCAGCAGTTTGTTGGTGATGTATCCAGTAGGTCAACACCGCTTCCTCTACACGCAGAGAGCATGCGGCATGGACAATGTGTCAGTGTCCCAAAAAGGTGAAACAGTGATCAGGGCTAGTGACAATATCCTGCAAGTTCAAAGGTTTAGGGACTTTTGTTTCTTTCATTTTTTTCTTTTAAAGAGAAAGCTGAACATGGACTACTGTCACCTCTATCTTGGATCACTTGGTGAAATTCTTCTCAGTTTTCTGGACTTAAAGCAGAGTGGTAGCTTTCCCTGCTCTTCAGTTATGGACATGGATTATGGATCTGGAAGGTAAGTGGTGCCCAGAGGAGAATTCACTGCCAAGGCTTTGCTGATGGGTGCAGGTACATCGACAGCTTCCCGGCTGAACTCTGCAGGTCTCCTTCTTCTGCTTATTTTCAGAGATTGCACGAAGGTTCACTTCTGCCCCATTTAATATCTGTTAATGCTGAAAAATTATTTATCTCTATTTAACATAATTTACAGTTTCTATAACCTGACAGTGGTAACAGAGATTCAACTGGCTAATCTTTGTATAATATTCCCAGTTTAGGTTTTAATTTACTTGTATCGGTTCAAATCTTTTTAAGGAACCTGAAGGGAATTCCAACTGAAATGCCCTTGTGAAAGATAAAATGCCATTTTTGAAAGATAATCTTCCTTTTTTTCAGCTTTCAAACATCCTGCATAACTCAGTATTAACTATTTAGACATATGATGAAAATATGACGATGAAATAAGCATAGAATATAAGTTAAAATGAGACTTTGCAATTAAAAAGTTCACATATCATTAAACATTTTGATATTTGCAGAATAAAAGGAAAAAAATAAACAAAATTCTGAAATGTCGTCTGAGAAAATGCATTAAAATATGATCATCTTCACTCTTAACCTTGCTGTGAATACTGTCAGTATCCTCTGGGTCAGCTTTGCAGAAGCAGCTCCCACTCCCTCTCCTCTTCTTTGCCAACTATTTCCCTCCCCCTCTTGGATTCCTCAACAGAGCCGGTATTTCTCTTATCTCTGCTAGCCTTTCCTCACATCTAAATACATAATTCCCCCTCCTAACTCCCCTGATCACTGCCTTCTGGTAGCATGTGTACTCTCCAAATAATAATTCTTGCTGACCTTAGCAAACCATGTTGCTCTTCTGGATTCTTTGGGTGCTCTCCAGAGCAAAACTTTGGGTGTGAAACAACTGGGCTCATACCAAAGCTGTTTTCTGTACTCTCCTTGCTATGCTCTGTATTGTTGTAATATCCAACAAGTCTGTAAAATGTTAGGTCATTCCCTACTATTTCAATAGTGACCATGAAGTTCATTCAGTTTTATAAAACAGAAGGAAACAAATTTTTTACATCTACTCTGTTGATATTAAACATTTCTTTTTCTTTTGCAAAAAGTGCTTCAATTTCATACTACTATTTTCCTCTTACTCGTTCCTTAAACTGTTAGGACATCATCAAACAACACATTGAACCTCCTCCACACATTTACTGGAAGCATTTTTTCAGGACACCTGTAAAACTGGAGAAGTCATCCTAGACCTAGTAAGCATAAGAAAGAACTGCCTAAGGATACATTGTCATTTGCTACCAAATGGGAATTAACTCAATATTCAACATTTCTGTGACTGATTTTGTTTGCCAAGACTCTGGAGTGTCTGGGAGCTCTTGCCAGAGCATGGTGCTGCTGTGGGAGGCACTGTGCAAGCAAAGGGCAAAGAAAAAAACAAGACCCCAAAAGCCAAGTCACACGATAAACCACTGGCAATCTGCATAGATAGAATTGCTGGAGTAACAAGACTCATTGTTTTGTCTGTCAAAATAAAAGGCAAACCAATACAGAGACCCCACACCAGGGAGGCATAGTTTCTCATACTACTGGACATGAACTCATTAGACAAAGTATCTGGCTCCTCATAGTCCAGCCTGAACTGTGAAATCGAACAATTGTTTGCATTTTTGCCTTTGTTATCAAGATGACATTACAAAAGAAATCTGCAAGAACATAAGTGGGGTAGGAGGGCAGCACTGCTGTGGAAACAAACAAGAGTGACAATAAAAAATAACTCTGCTTAGATGTGGACATTACCATCATGAGACCAGACTCCTCACAAGACAAATGTGATACCCTGGCTAACAGCGATGACTGTTGGAGGCTGTGGTTTCCTATCTACCCAGCAGTAATAGCGGTGGGTAATGAATGCCACTTATATTTGGCAAACAATATTAGGGGTTCTGGGTGAGGTACAATGCTAAGTATTTAAACAGCTTGGTCTGGTTTGTTGTGGATTGCCACCTATTTCCTTGAGACCTAGAGCCAGAAGTGGGTGCTAAGAGCTTTCTTGTCCAGCAAAAGAGAGAAGTTCCTCTTCATTTAGAGTTAGAGGAAGTTTTCAGTAGAAACAGCATCTTTCTGAACCTTTTTGTCCCTATGGTTTTTTTTTTTCCCCTGTTTGTATAAGGATGCTCTACTCTACTTAGCTTTTTCCTGTGAAAAAGAAAAGTTGAGAAATGTTTTCTATATGCACAAGTCTATTAGCAGCTGAATGCAAGTTTTCTTGACGGAGCAAACTTCACAAAAGGTTTGCATCCACATATTAACTCTCAGATGTTTAAGCCTGTCCAGTTGGCAGACACAAATCTAGAGTTAGCTAGCCATTTCCTCTTCCATTTCTGTCTCCTCAATCTTTGATAGATGTCCCAGCTGGAGTAAAAACATAGTAGCATAAATGTGTACAAAACAAGAAGGAAAGGGTAGAGAAGATTATTTCCTTTGCTTCTCTAGGATAGTCCATAATAATGTACACAACAATGGCACGGTATTGTTGAGAGTCCTGCACACTCTCTGTTTCAGGTAACTTGTAGTGCTTAAGGTATAGAGCAAAACAGAGCAGGATTTCGAGGTGCAAAAAATGTCACTGTGCCTGTGATTAGCAAGATATTTCAATTTCTGACACTCCTCAGCTTCTGAGACAAGCGCTGAACCACCTTTTGCCTATCAAATTCACAACCATTTTATGATCATCTGCTTTTGAGACTAAATGTAGGAATCAATCAGTATTTTAATGTAGATCAATCATCACTGGAGATTTTATTCGTGTTGTGTTCAGTGAATCATTTCAACATGAAAATTGGTTTAGTTTAGAAGAGGACATTTGGAGCCTACTTGGGCGGGTGAGGTGGTCAGCTTTCCTAGAAGCATGAAGAAATAAGGTGAACCACTGGACCCAGACTGGGTAGATTTTATCCATCTGCTGATTTCAATAGGAACAACGTTTCATCCATGACCTTATTTCTGTAACAATAAATGCATTCATTAGTTTACTAAGCTTCATTTAAAAAGTCATTTGAGAAAAAATTTAACCGGGACGTTATTTGTGCTATTTTTATGGAGGTACTCAGGAATGAACGCATCATAGCAGTATTTCGTTTTCCAGAATTCTTTTTTTAGTTTTTTTTATCGTTTCTCTCCTTAGCTCAAAGATGATTTGTCCAGAGAATACAGCTGGGACTTAAGTATAATTTAATAAGTCACTGAGAAACCAGCATTTTACATGCAATCAAATTATTTTACCCCCCAAAACCAAGAATCTTTTTTACAAAGATATTGTGTTCAGCACTTAAAATAAGTATCTCCATAAAGGAATCTGCACTCATCTAACCTCACTGTTTTCTAAACTGATTCATTTAGACCTCCTCCACTTCTCAAAGCAGGCAGAGGCACAGCCTAAGGGGGAGTTCACTGTGACAGTGTAAGGTAATTGAAATCACAATACAAGATGACGCTTTACTTTCCACAGGACAGGGAATTGATCTAGCAACTGGTCTGGATGTATTTGCTGTAAAAATGGCCTTTAAAGCATGACGAGGAATCCTCACATTAGCATAGGTGTCCTTACCACTGGGAACTGATTAGCTGCACAAATTCCTTGGCTATTTCTCTTCATTGTGCAATGTTTAGTTAGAACAAATAAAATAGGATTGCTTAGCAGCTGCAATTATTTAACCTATGGGATTTATGGCATTTGAAAACTGAAGTCAGTCAGATGATACTCTTGTGGGGGAGCGTGCAGTTACTTACAAATACATGTGAAATATTTAGGGTGAAGTAATTCATCTGGCATGGTGAACATTTCATCTCTGTAATTCAGTTCTTGATCTGTAACTGCATTTTGTTTCACAGGCAATTTTTAGAGTTTATTTTATTTGATTAGAAACGTAGAATAAAAACCTGAAAATTATAAAAAGAGGCTGGTGCTGAAAAGAGGCTGGTGCTGAAGGCGTTCACTGCGAAAGCACAACTGAAACAGACGTGACAGACCCTACCGGCAGAGTATACTGGCAGAACAACACTGGCTCCAGAGGAGTAGTAGAGTGGAGAACCAGCCAAGGAAATGGTTATTAAGACCAAGATTAAAGGACATATACAAAAAAATGTTGTGTATTTGTCAACGGCTGCTCTACATCTGTCTGCATTCAAATTTAGGTCTTCAGATTTCCAGCTCACTTTGGAGATTGTAAATTCTGCAGGTACCCACATTTTTTTCTCTAAAGACCTCAGATGAATAAAGATCCTTCAGCCACGGTCAGAACTAAACCAACATCTCACTCATAACCACCCTGGTGAGATTTACCAAGTTGCCAGTCTTTCATGTCTCATAATCACCTAGATGTTGGCATTCTTAGAGCAGCTACATGAGAAAAGACTTGCACACACGAAGCCCGTAGGAGGTGGGAGATGAATGAGATGATGGAATTTGACTGTAGTTTGGGATTTTTTTCTGGAGAGACAGAGATTCAGATGACAGATATTTAAGTTTTTCATACAAAGTATTCTCTGAAGCAGGTTTCTGGAATACAGGTCTCTCTTTTTTGGTATATTCCATTGGGATATAGTTACATTTAATAACATCTCTCTCTTTCAATGAATACAGAATTATGGAATAATTTCAACAAGAGAGATTGGGAGAAACTCAGCTACAAATAGGCTATATTGTGAGGCTAGAGTATCTATGAAGAACGTGTGAGTTCATAATCTCTTAACAGAGGAAGGAACTGATTGTGGGTCTTCACATCTAGGTAAGGGCCGTACCCATTGAGCTGATGGATGGATGGAAAAAGTAGGAGTAATATTGTTTAGTACAGACTTCCCTCCAAGGAAGGGTTTAGGGTGGGGAGTCCTAAGTGGAATGATAGGCTAGTACTCTGAAGAGACTGAATCAAGTCCCACTGGCCCACATGCAGCCTACTTTTTACTGACTACCTTAAATATTAGCTTTGATGGATCCTATTTGGTGGCAGTTAACCTTCCCTATTATCCTGGTTTGGCTGAAACAGAACTATTTCTGCAGTCAGCTTCAGAAAGCACAGTTACTAAGAAAATTTAACTGAAGGAATGTCACCGTTCAAGGGTGGGCCGGCTGTTAAAACAGGCGGCAGACGTTCTCTGTTAACCCCCCCTCCCCCTGGGAGGGGAAAGGACGGAG
>NW_009631897.1:0-2021 GCF_000690535.1 Cariama cristata
GCCAAATTGCCTCTATCCGAGTCACGGCAACAAATTGTTATAAAATGCCGTCCAATAATTGAAATGGAACCAGTCCGATTATTTAAATCAATTTATTGAGCAAGCAGCAGTAAGCAAAACAGCGCTGGGTGCGTGGTCCTCCTAATCGCACACCATCAAGTGTTTTTCCCCGCGTTTTATTGCTTACATTCGTTAATATTTAGTTGATTGATTAATACGCCTATACATAGTCATGACCTATACCCGCTTTGTATTAAAATGAGTTTAAGAGTTCTTTTGTGTGTGTGCAGTGTCCTCTAGTGGTCGGGTTCAGGGGTCTTCAGATGAAGTAAACGAGTCTTCCTCAGCTTGTACTTTTCACCTTGAGTCTTCTTCAGCTTGTACTTTTCACCTTCATCTGTTGGCGCATGCTCTCTTCTTGTTTCAGAGTTCTGCTGTTTCTCAAAAAAAATTGGTACCAACCCTTGTTCCCTTTCAGACATATTTTTTTGTTATCTCAGTATTACGACAGACCTTTAGTTTTAATAGGATACCTCCCTATATCTCCGAAGGTCACGGTTCGTCTGTTTTCCTAGCGGCATTCATCAACCGTGACAGTAAGGTTTTAATTGCACTGACACAGATCACTTTCTCTTCTCTCACACCCCTACCCCCACATGTCTTTAGAATGTCTCAACACTTGCAAGTGATTTCCTGAACAAAGTTAACCATTCCCAACTTTATCCTACACAATGTCTGTGGGTATACATCAGCAATTTAAAATTTTCCATATGTCCTATACAAGCAAGATTTGATTAACAGACAGACTCAGGATTTTACTTATCACAAGCCTAAGTCATTTCTTCCTGTTTATGCATTGCTCTGAGCTTCCTGTATGGTTTATATAAACTAGACAGTGGTTGGGAAACTACTTCTGGATGTACTGATATCAAACAGCTGCAGTGTTGTAGCACTCGATAAATCGAGTGCGTGGTATCAAGCAGACACAGTCAGACATCAGGGAAAGCTGAAAAGCTTCTAATTAAATCTGAAGTGCCTGCTCATAGGATTTTCTGCTTCTCTGGAAGCCTAGGAACCAGAGGAGAGATCTGAAAACACAGGAACTAAACAATGAAATATCTTCTCTTTTTCAGACCCCTGGCAGGAGAGGGAAAGATGACGCAGGAGTCAGGATCCAGAGACTAAAGGGCACCTGCTTTGCGTTGGTGTTATCGTCACTGCAGCTGAAGGATGTCAGCGGGTCCTCTGAAGGTGAGGCTTGGGGAAATGCAAAGAGCTAGCATCCCTGCCAACAGCAGAGAAGGCAAAGAGAGACAAGAGATGACAGTTTTTCCTCATCAGCCCGAGGAGTTGACAGGAGTCTGTTTTTCTCAGCTTTCCTACAGGATTGGTGTTCAGACATCACCGTGCCCTGGAGGATCCTCAAAAACCTCCCTTTTATACTGCGTACAGAAACTGATGTCTCTCTAGAAGTGGCCATGATCCCCCTTGGTGAAGCGCTGTAATCTCATTTTTACTTCGGTAAAGTTAAAAAACAGTCTCATCTCTTAAAAACATCCTCACGTACTATACAAAGAGCCTCAGGAAGGGCAAGGAGGGGTTTCGCGGTGCTCAGCTGCAGCTATCTGCTCCCCTCCCAGCACAAGAGGTGGCTGTGCAAAGCCCATGCTGTTCTCGTGGGTCCCACACATCTCACCCTGTGCCCTTGGCTCAGCAGCTCAATTCTGTCTTCACATCAAGAAGGGCAGAAGAGCTGGTGAGACTGTCCCCGACCCCAGAGGAGTGAAATAATGATCTCAGCCTTAATGGCAAAAGCTTGTTCCTGCTCAAATCAATAGCCAAAGCCTCATGGACTTGGAGAAACTGTTGAACTGCCTCGTTTGAACACAAGCATGCCCACCCCACAGGCTTTCAGTCATCAGCCACGCCATTAAATGCCAGGATACAAGCCAGACTTACCTTCTCCACCCGGAAAGTGATTTCTCTGGAGGATATCTGCAGAACGGGAGTGACGAAATCAC
>NW_009631897.1:2272-4674 GCF_000690535.1 Cariama cristata
CAATATCCATAAAAGGCACTCGTGAGTCACGTGCTGCCTGCAATTGTAATAATCCCTGCCTCAAATGATTACTGTTTTGATTCGTCCCATTGCCAAGCACAACGCTTACAGAAAGCTGGGGGAACTGATTAACAAAATATGTAACTGTAACTATATTAAGGGAAATGGATGATAGAAGGACCAATGCTAGCAAACACTCCCTTGGAAGCTTAGTGGAATGGATCCATGAGAAAAACCCAAATAGCCAACCTGCCTTCAGGTAAAGAAGGGATCACTCGTTCCTAGCATGTACTGCACCCTCCTAGAGCTGGTTTTAAAAGAAATCTCTCCAAGAAAGAGACGTCTTGCACTTCACATGAAAACTCCCTGCTTAAGCTGGATGCTCTTACATTCAAGGCTTTTCCTGATTTCTCACGGTTTCACTTCCCCAAATTCCTCCCTTCGTTTCTCACTCTTCCCTCTGATACAAGACCACAACCCAACTCCTGAGAGCCCACAGACTTCAAGATCATCTATGTCGCACGTGCAATGCAGGGAGTTGGGCTTCTGACCAACCTGAAGAATATTAAGTTCTCAAGACCCAAGGCTTTCCAGGCAAGACACCCTCCCCAGTGCCCTGATCACTTTCTTTCCTTTCTGGTCCCTTTTTCCCCTCTTCAGCAAAACCTTTAGGCTCAGAACCGCACAGGGACAGTCCCACCACAGTCAAGGAGGCGAGTAATCATGTCTTCCTCAAGCTACCACAGAGGCAACCCTTTAAAACACCTTTCAAAGCACTAGTATCAGCAAGAACTTAATGCAGATTCATTCCACATTTGCATAAACATCTGTGCTCAGCAGTCTTGGAGCCAAGGAATGCACACCAGGGCTGTCTGGCAGCTTCTCTGCAGAGTTGGATTTCCCCTGGAAAGAAGGGTCCAGGGCAGAGAAGACCCAGCGACACTGCTGAAATCTCCCCCTCCAAGCTGCCATTCAAGGGTGCTGCAAGACCTGGCTGCCCTTGGGACACCGCGGCTGGCTCAGAGACTGGGGTGAGCTGTTATGGAAATATTGACAAAAGTCAAGCTGTCAATTCTAATGATCCCCAGGTCAGGAACAATTTCCCACATAGATGAACATCACTGCAATCATCAGAGTTGACACACTATGGTCATTTTTCTCCTCCAGGACCCAGTGCTAGACAAGCCCTCTGCCTTTGTTTGTCTACAGAGGAAAAATGATGCTGCTCCCAGACGCTCCTTCCCTTCACAGGTGCTTTGTTTTACTCACTGCTTCCCTCAGATTTATATATTACTTTGCATTTTTTCATTTACTTTCTCCCTGTGTTCCTACTCTAAGTGTAACTTATTTTCTCTGTCCTTCCTTTCCTCCTCGGCACGCGCCACCTTGTAACGTGCCGTTTGACCCTGTGCCGTTTGCCCCTGAAGTAGCATTATTTCCTTCAGCCCAGAGTTTGGTATCAGCAAGTTGGGTTTATGGCAGCTATGGAAACACGAAAAAGTCTTAGCAACTGCTGGTGGCCAGCAAGGAAAGCAACTGGTGCTCTCATGGTAACTTGTGGCATTAAAACAATTTCTTGAAAGCACTTGCTCCTTTTCTCAGGCAAATGTCAAGGGGCTGCAGAAGAAGTCCCCGTGCAGGTGATCTGATGGGGAAAAGGCTCAGCCCTGGCAGGGACCTCACCTGGGGAGTGCTGGAGGAGCCTTCCAGCACCATCTCCACACTCTTGCCCGGCATCAGCTCCATCCTCAGTGGTCGAAGCTTAAACACAGGGCAGGCAGGTTTGGGGCTCTGGGAGGAATCTCTGCCCTTGGTGCTGCCGATGGCAGGGAGACGATCATGCCGGCAATATGGGTCAAAACCTTCTGTTACCCAATAGAGGTGCTGAGTGCGTCGTCCTTTGTTTGTCATCTTGAAGTGATAACAGCAGAGATCCAGGCTACAAGAGAAGCAGAGATGGAAAATGTCATGGAAACTGCTATTTCCCAGCAGTCACCCAGCTTCAGTGCCCCCAGGGCATTATCTGACTGCATACTCAGCAATAAAGTCACCTCCAAAAAGGCTGACCTAGCTCAAAGCTTCAGCAAGAGCCCGACCTTGGTTGCCCCCAAGTTTATCAGGATCCAGCAGCTGGGCTGTCTGCGTACAGCAAGGAAAAGCTTCCTGAAGAACATCAACTCAGTCGCTGCGGACAGAGCATCACCAGCCTTTAGTGCTTAATACTCGGAGAGTTTTTCCTGACGTGCTTCCCGCAGGTCTCACTGCATCAGATGCTAAGCTGGCCTGGCCGCGCTGCAAGTTGGAGAAACAGCTTCACCACCGTTCCACCTTCCCCTTGGGAGCTGCTGCCTCAGAGGGCTTCCTCTGAAGATGCTACTGGGCAACTGCAGGGGGTAGAGACT
>NW_009631897.1:4690-5418 GCF_000690535.1 Cariama cristata
CCGTGGGGGGCCCCCCTGCCATGGCACCCATGTTATCCCACTCAGCCCCCCCATCCCTTAGGGAGCATCCAACTCTCATCACCTCCAACATCTCACCTTTTGCCTCAACAGTGCAATTGGGTTTTAGGAGGATAAATGCACTTTGAGAACATAGGATCAACAGAAGCTTCCCCGACACGAACGCGGCAGCAAGCACGTCTAGCTGCCGAGGGAGTGGAGAGACAAGAGATGAATAACTAGAGCTAGATATAAAACAAAATGAACATTCAATGGAAATTGATTCCTTCATGTAAAGAAAAACTAACTGCAGGCTAGTCTGGAGTAATTATTTTACCCTCTATAAATCTGAGCATGACCAGGAAATGAATTGTTCCTAGAAGAGTTACTGTTTTTTTCGAAAGATATAGAATATGTGACTTACAGAACGCACGTCTGCCACAAGCAGCTAAATACAAACACAGGAGTGACAGTATAGAACAAACTAGTCTTTGAAACAAACTGTTACCAAATGATGTGTACAAGCTTAGTATGAAATGCTCAATGTTGTAGCCAGCAACAGATGAAAGCTTGGAGAAGCTCTGGGTAGATGCAGAGTGTGGGGCTCTGGGAAAGCCCAACTCAGATGAGATGTTACCTGGGTTCCATCTCAGCTCACCTGGTAGCCAACAGCAATGGCAACAACTCCAAACTGAGTCTGCAGGCAAAGATGTGAAGGGGGGGCAGAGGAC
>NW_009631898.1:0-3576 GCF_000690535.1 Cariama cristata
GCTGCGGGGCTGCTCCCACCACATCTTCTAACTCCTTTCTCCTGGCTGCAATTGCACATTTTTATTTTTTTTTCCCTTCTTAAAAATGTTATCCCAGAGTCACTACCCTCATTGTTGATGGGCTCAGCCTTGGCCAGCGGCGGATTGTCTTAGAGCCGACTGGCATTGACTCCATCGAACACAGGCGAAACTTCTGGCCGCTTCTCACCGAAGCAACCCCCGCCCCACACTACCAAAACCTTGCCACGCAAACCCAATACAGCTTATTTTGCCATTCTCATGTGTTAGAAATGAAATGTGGTACTTGACTGGGTTAAAGATTGGCATTTTGAGTCAACAGAGCAAAATTCATCCTCCCTCACCGGAAAAAAACAAACCATCTTGAAATATTCTGCCTCTTTTCTCCCGCAGAGTTAGAGATAGTGAAAGACGAGTTCACATTCTGTTAGCATAGCCTACAGAGGGCAAATAATTTTTTGTTTGGGTTGAAGTATCCATGGGCTGGAAGTTTATCTAACAACTTGAGATCCTCATTGGAGGACTTGCCTCTGGATTTGTAAGTACAAGTTTTGTAAACTCTTTTAGACAAAAAAAAAAATAAATATTCCTGTAGGCAGGGGACAGGACAGCTGCGTGTTTACGGTAAGTTTTTATGCCTATAGATACGCATTCAGCGATGCAGTTCATATTGATTGACTGGAGGGACCTGTTGGATGAAGTTTGTTTAATAATTCATGTATGCAGGCATGGAGTGTGTGGTTGTCAGGGCTGAGCATCCATTCTGCCATGGAGTACTTCAGGGGTCTGACACACTAATCCAAACAGGCTAATATTTATTGGAATACTTCTATTGGCTTTGTGTAAGGTCTCATTTATTCCCTGAATATTACGCTGGACATAAAGCCAGGAGCAGTGGTCCTGTCAATGAGAATGATGTTTGTTCTGATCTGTGGCTTCGGCTGATCTGTTCAGTCGCATTTCTGCAGGCTATCTGTGGAAGCAATTAGCATCCTCTGGAAGGTTTGCTGGGTTTGAGGTGGGAAAAAAGAAAGAAAAAAGTAGAGTCCAATCTCAGAGAAGAGTACAAGGATCTGCTGAGCCATTGCTTGCTGGAGGAGTTACTCTGGCTTGCTAATATCACTGCATTTTTTCACTGCAGTGCTCTAATGGATGATTCCTTTCACACCGTGCTCAATCAGGACCATAATAAACCCTCTGCACAGAGAGACCCATCCATCTTCCCGTTGCAGGAGGCACTACCAGGGGTTAATCAAATCTTTGGGCAATTTATGTGGATATCAGGCATTTTAACTGAGTAAGGAGGTAGTTTTTGGCAAGTAACACTTCCACAGAGCAGTAATGGAAGATCGGAAGGAAGTCTTGTAGAGGATTGGGTTTAAACCCCCTTCCTTACATTGTTTGAAGTGGAATTAGATAAGCCACATGAGGATGCTCTTCGGGAAAATATCTTGGAGGAAGAGAAATGAATAATGACAGATGAAAACTACAAGGAAAAGAGGAGCCAAGATTGCTTTAAAGAAATTATAATTTTAATACAGATTTGACTGGTTGTTAGTAATGTCACAGCTTTTTGAATTTAGCATGTGACTTAGCAGATTTATTCCAGAAAATGCTTGTGATTGCCATGGGTCCACAACCTCCTCTTGAATAACAAAGCTGAAGGTCAAGTGTTTGACAAACATGCATGTTTTATTTTAAAGGAGGTTAAACCTCAAGGGGATTATATGTGTTTACCAGAACATTTTATATTGCTATCTCCTTATATTCTCTCTCTGTTCACAAAATACAGATGCAATTTCTACATGGAGAGCTTGTCTTTTTGCATCCTATGATCTTCATGCATTCAGTCTTGCAGAATAAGGAACAAGTAATGTCATGCTACTTTGCTAGATTGCAATGTCACAAAATGAGAATTTTCTTTCTGGATTTAAGATAATGAGGGGAAAAAATCCTTAGTTCCCAGTACACATCCTTAGGGGTTAAACTAGATGAGAAGGAATTTTCATCCTCCTTTAAAAGTTGTTTTATTAATATTAATATAGTAAATAGTCCAGAAGGTTAAGACTGTACACGTGACTCCCTGCACTTTGCAACAGTAAACGGTTCAATAAAGTTTGAGTGTTTGAGTACCACGAGTGCTGTGCCACTTGGTCCCATGGCAACAACCGCATTATGAAAAACGCAGACAAAGCAAGCAAACTTGTTAAAGCATTCAAAAGGTAGAGCATTGAATAAGTGTTTTGTTTCAACTGTGTTTCTCCTTTTCTTTCTCTTAAGCTGCAGGAAATGGTAACCATGTGTGCCAAAGTCTTGCCTAACACCCTTTTAGATGGTGTTAAAAATGATGATATCCTTCCTTTTGGGTGAAAAAATTGAGAAATTTGTTGCCTTGAGAGGAGGTGATTGTGGCTGGAGTCCAGTCTTATTTCTTGGAGGAAAAGCCTGGGGTGGGGGAAAAATACAAACACAGCAGGAGAAGGAGGAGCAGCAGCTTTTATTTCTGGTTCTGACTCCCAAGAGGTGCAAACTGAAATAATCCTGGGTATGGCCAAAAATAGCATGTAGCTGATCTGTGCTGTCTAGTAAGTTTGTATCACCCTTGAGCCAAAATGCTGCTTCTAGATGCCTTTTTGAGCATGGCTTTATGAAGGACTTCAGAGGAAGTTGACTGAGATGACTAAGCAAAGATTTAAAAGAAAAGGAGCAACACAGGTTGCCATAAGTTTGATCAACACAAACAATACTGCCTGTGGGATGGAGGGAGGTCACTCATTCACGTAAACCTGTCCCGGGTGGAAGGAAGGAGATGGGAGCAGAAAGACAACCTTGTATTGCAGATGTAGGTGCAAATGCAGATTCTGTGCCTTGAAAACTGTGTTCGGTTTTGGGCCCCTCACTAGAAGAAGGACATTGAGGTGCTGGAGCGTGTCCAGAGAAGAGCAACAAAGCTGGTGGAGGATCTAGTGAACAAGACTTATGAGGAGCAGCTGAGGGAGCTGGGGTTGTTTAACCTGAAGAAAAGGAGACTGAGGGGAGACCTGATCGCCCTCTACAACTACCTGAAAGGAGGTTGTAGCGAAGCGGACGTCAGTCTCTTCTCCCAAGTAACAAGCAATAGGACAAGAGGAAATGGCCTCAAGTTGCACCAGGAGAGGTTTAGATTGGATATTAGGAAAAAATTCTTCACCGAAAGGGTTGTCAAGCATTGGAACAGACTGCCCAGGAAAGTGGTTGAGTCACCATCCTGGGAGGTATTTAAAAGATGTGCAGATGTAGTACTTATGGACATGATTTAGTGGTCGACTTGGTAGCATTAGCTTAATGGTTGGACTTGATGATCTTAAGGTTCTTTTCCAACTCAAATGATTTTGATTCTATGGTTCTATGACAGTACATACTCAGCTAAAACAGAAGAAGTTGGGGTTGTATTGACAGAGAGTGGTGCTGACATGGGTTGGGCACTCTTAAATCTATTGTCTGTGGATGAACTTCCAAGAACTGAAAGAGGTTTGTGAAATTGATACTTTGAGGGCTTCCTGCTTACGTGCAGGAATG
>NW_009631898.1:3590-4514 GCF_000690535.1 Cariama cristata
GAAGCTCTAAGTGCACTTGTTTTCTTTCAGTGTAATTATCCGGTAACAAAGTCTGATGCCTGACGTTTTTGTTGTGTGTTTATGGTACCGCACATGATTGCAGTTGTGTTATTATATGGCAAAGTTAGAGATAAAACCATCTTAGATGGTTCAACTGGTGCTGGATCATTTCTGTAGGTAGACCATTTAACCATCTGAGCTAGCAGATTGCAAATGGGATTTAATATGGGTTAGTATTAGCTGCTGATATTTGAGAAGGTGGGCAAAACAGCTGAGTTATTTGCCAAAAAGCAGCAAGGTAACAGAAGATTTAGACTATAGTGTTGATAAACTCCTCAACCTCTCTTGCTTGATTTGCATCTGGAGTAGAGGGAAAATCCAGCTATGTCACATTGTCTGAAGAACATGCACAAAAGAAAGTATGATTATTGAATTGCTGAGCATGGCAAATTCCCCCAAGTCCTGTAGAATAATGTATTTTAACGATGCTGTACAGTTTATAAAGGTCAGTTTGCACTTCAATTACAAATCTAGGTTTAAAGGTTGCAAAGGACACAGGAAAAAATAGTGATTTTTTTTTTCTTTTGTAATTACCTCTTGGAATGCTGATAATATTTCAGACTCATCTGTAAAAAGATTTCACAGTACTATAGCAACATGCATTTTAAAAACCTCAGTAGAAATGCCGAAAATCTAGGTCCTAGTTTTAGTTCTCCATTTTGCAGATGGACAGAATCAGCCTTGTGAATTTTTAAGGGTTTACAGTGAGTTAATCACAAAGTTGGGAAGCAATCTTGTATGAAAGGTTCAGTCAAATAGCAAGCCCAGTTTAATTAAAAGAAGCCACAAATTTTTTTCTTTATCTAAAAATTTTTTCTAAGCCTTTTCTTACCAGCATTCTGGTTGTTAATCTTCTTTATTGAA
>NW_009631899.1:0-435 GCF_000690535.1 Cariama cristata
ACAAGGAAAACCTCTTATGCTCCACATTATGTGCTATTCCCTAATCCGGGTCAAAACCACTATAAAAAAAGGGCAAGTGTAACACTGAAAAGCCTTTTTTCCAGCATACTGTAGTACTTCCACAGTCTACGTTGCTTCTTAATACCATTAGACCTGGTAATTTAAAAAACACCTGCACATTTTTGGTATTGGTAGCCCAAATAGGAACACAGACTTTGGGCTGACCAGGGCTTGGTTTGGTGAAGAGATCACTGCAAAAGTTTTTTGATATTACTGGCTGTAACTCTTTATTTCTGTCATTCCTTGAGGCCATGGTCTGCGCTCACATCTGTGATGTATGTGACAGTACTGGGTGACTTGAAAGAGCTTGTAGAGATTTCCCTTCCTAGATCTCCAATCCAAACATTATCCACCAGCAGCCATGATGGTATTATT
>NW_009631900.1:0-18734 GCF_000690535.1 Cariama cristata
AGGTTCAGCGGTCGGTCCCTGTGCTGTCCCTTCGGGCGTTGTTAACGCTCCGCCGCCGCACGTAAGGGCAGAGGCGTCCCCGAAGGGCAGCGCCGCTTCTGGGGGGCTGGGAGGGGCTCATCCTCCTTCCTACGCAGGCGGGCTGAACTACCCTTGTCTCGACAGCAACACGTACCCCTGGGATAGCCTGGGAACAGCGGCCGGCAGGCACCGCCTATTCTGTGTTTTCTCTCCTTTAATTATACAGTATTCATTGCCTTAAATCCCGCTGCTGAAACATCCTCCCAGGCTGCAGTCACCACCACCGCCGATATCACAGCTATCAGTTTGTCTCTCAGGTGTCCTAGAATTTGGGCAAAAGAAAACTTAGGAAACCTGCCCATTTGTCAGCATTAAAACTAGGTTTAAGAGAAGAAAGCTACTTTCATACCTTTGCTCCATGACAGTCAGATGCATCATCAAGGCAAACCTACACTTTAAGCATCTTTACTTTCTATTAAAGGCACATTCTAAACGTGAAGACTGGCAACAAAATGACCCATCAAACTTTTGGTCCACCTTGGTTTTGGGCACTGAGAGTGAATGAATCTGAAGGCAGTAAAAAAACAGCTTCTCTGAAGTACCAAATAAGCTGTCAGAAGAGCAATCAGAAAAAGTTAAGAGGTTACTCAAGTGCCTAATTGGGAAAAAAAAAAAAAAAAAAAAAGCCTCTGAAACAGCAGCAAGACCCAAGCAAGACACCCACAATAGCTTTTCAGATAAAAAGCAGATCTAGCCAGTAGCCTGAAGAAAGTATTTTGCCATCACGCAGCTGTTTTACAGTTACGAGAGGTGTTTGACAGCAAGTGTAGATAGAAAGCAGATCTAGCCAGTAGCCTGATAAAAGTATTTTGCCATCACGCAGCTGTTTCACAGTTACGAGAGGTGTTTGACAGCAAGTGGTGGCCCATTGCTGTGGGACTTAAAATGCTTTGGGAATGCCCTGTCCAGTTTCCTCACCATGACTCTTAAAAGCTACAAAGAGCTCTTCCACTTTCAGACCAAGACGAGAACGATTCACAGGCATTCCCTGACACATCTTTGTCAACAGAGTTGGCGCCTTACGCTTCGCTGTTATGTTTCGGTGGTTTGATTTCACACACCTCCTCTCATTTTTAGTGGTCACCCCCAGATAAGCAAGTTCAGTATTGGCAGCACCAGGACACCCTTATTTTATCTTTCAAGCAAAAGAATCTTTTGAAAGCATCCCAAAACTACTTAGAAATGCTGTATAACCTATCAAAGGGAAAAGGACGAGGAAGGATAAGATCCTCATCTTTCTCAAGAACAGCAGAGAGAAATTTCTTTTCACAAAAGCATAAGCTTGTTCGGGACAGGTTTTGAAAACAAGTAATCAATATAAGATACCGGCAATTAAATCATAATAAAAGGAGCACACATTATATCTGCTAATGCACTGGTTGTACCTTTATTGTTTCACCTCGTTCACTAACAATTCAGTGGTGCAAGGTTACCATACACAGTTAGATATCTGCATTGCACACCTAAGGCTATACAGCAAATGGATCAGAATTAGTACAAATACATGAACTATATTTACATTTTGTATACTCAAGCTCCAAATATCAGATATATTTACAAAATAAAATAAGAAAATGAAAACCTGAAATTAATGTACAGTGTTGCTGATACACTCCTTCGCTGGGATGAAATCAGTTTGCAAAGAGATTTGTTCAAGAAGGCCACTTATACAGCATATACCTTGTATACCTTGTGTACAGAGAGATTAAACAGTGAAATGGGGACCACCATTAAAAAAAAAGTATGTATTTCAGTGCAACAGCATGTCTAATGTCCAAATTCAAGAACCTTAATCAACTGCACATGAAGTATGAACAAGCAGAGTGGAAAATTAAGAACTGATCCTGGGAAGTGCTGATCATTCAAGACTCCCTCTGCTTCCAGTCCCTGGTTTCAAGGCAAGCAAGAGGTAGTTCAGTACTGCTCAGGATCAGGCCATTAACTTGGCAACATTAAGAACTGAAGACTTACGACCTCTATATCCTCAGTTTTCTGAATGCACAGCTGATCCTCTTAATTTAAAAACCGTTCCAAATGACATTGGACACAACCATCTGGTTAGTGTTGGACTAGTTTTGATTTCAAATACTTAGAACGCATAAATGGCCTTCTGAACAAAAAAGTGTCAATCCTGTTCTTGAACAGCTGATATTTTTAAACAAGGAAGCACAAAATTAATAAAAAAACTACATACAGTACAGTTCAGACCACATACTGGGGTTATTAACTACAATGGAGAGATGCAACGCACACACATTAGAGACCCATTTTAAAGTACATTCAGCAAACCGTTCCAGAGCAGCATCAGTATCCTTCCTTTGAGCAGCAGGTTAACAGCTGCAGCCTCAACAAAAACACCCACCACAGTATACACTAACACAAACTAAGGCTGTGCAAGAGTACTAGAAAGATGCATATGCATAGGCAGTATTAGTTGATTGTAGAGTACCAATGGGTGTTATACCAAAGCTAATCCTCTTCCTTATCTAATGTGCAATTAATTACAGATGTATAAATATACAATACATTACATAAAATTAAATCCCTGTAAATTAGATAACAAGCAGCAAAAAGTAAAGTCTTTGCTTTGAAATACCTTGCAAATCAGTAATAAGGACTATTAGACATGGATCAAAATGACCCCTTTCTCAGTGGTCTGGAAGTAATATTCCCTTCCCTTCTGCATCCCAGAATATAGGAATCTTCTTTAAAAAGGTACTTAAAGTGTATTTCTAAAATACAGTATAGGAGGTTTAGTTTAGTTTTAAAATACCCAGGAAGGTCCAACGCCAACGACATGATTTTCAATGGACACAAAAGATTATTTTCTCCTTCCTTTTAGTGAGGAACATAAAAACCCAAACTACAGCACAGTTTCACACTCACTCTCTCCAAGGAATGCCAATCACGTTTACTACTAGTGCTTATGCTCAATGCGCTGGCAGGCCCACAGCATGATGCCTCGTCTCCGGTGGCTGAGTCCCAAGAGCTGTCTGACTCCAGGACTTCACATGCACGCAGTAGGTTACCAAGAGTGGGTTTTTAAAGGCAGCTTAGCACATTTTTCCCTTCTTGCTCTGTTTTTAACAAAAAAATTTCTAACATGTTGGACTAGATCAGAAAAGCTTTAAGGTGAATGGAAACCCACTTTTTTTTTTTTTGCTTTGCTATCCTTTTAAAGAAAACTTGAATTGATTTCAATCCAGCTTTAAGTAGGGAAACCGACGTCTCAAAGTAGGCTTCAATAATCAGTGAAAAACTGTAACTGCATGCCTTTATCTCAGACCTGAAAACAGTAATGCCCATTTGAACTTCACACAACAAGAATCTATTTTGTCACAGATTATGCAGCTTTAATTCATGCTTAAAAATAGAATTTTGTTCTTCTGATGATCTGTTATCCACACAGACACAAAGTCATCAGAAGCTGCTTGGAGTCTTTAGATAGACGAGAAACATTTACGCAACACAGATGTAACACTTCCAGCTCTGCATAAAATAAGCATCTGTCTCTTCCTGCTTTTAAAGGAAGATCCCTTAATCATGTTTCCATGCAATGCCTATATCCCCTTAGTTCATTTTCCGGCTTATCCAAAGCAAAGACTTAGCGAACTAATTTTCTTCTAGTTAAAAAAAAAGGTAAAATAAAAATTAAAATGCTCTCAGTGTGTCACAAAATACCACCACCTAAATCGCTTTGCCTCCTCAAACTGGTTCCACTTTCATTGTAAACAGTGGTGATGGCAGCAACAACTTAATGCTTAAAATTAACTTAACTCTTGAGATCGGCTTAGCTCCAGCTTGAAGAGCCCTCTTGCAGCGCTAGAAGTCTTACTTATCCACACACTGGAAGTGCGTTATCATCCATTGCATAACAAAGGAATATCATCACTGTATTAAGAGTCACACACAATTAAACAAGACAAAAACAGAAGGAAAATAAAAAAATAACATCCCTATTATGCTCCTGGGTACCCAGGATGTTCCCTCACTCTGGCTTCCAGTTCTGAAATAAATCTGAGGACCACAGGAGATGGCACGAGCACACGATTTAGCTTGAGTACTATCTCGACAATATAAAGATATGTCCTAGCAAGTGTCAGACTCCATCTCCCTGCTCCTTTGCCAACCATGCTTTTAGCAAGTCTCGTTATGCATTGCACTTTACTGAAGAATGAAAACCCCATAAAGCTAAAAAATTGCTCAACTCATGCCAGTCCCACGTACACTTTTGGCCACAGAATTTCCAATGCATGGCATGACCTGCTGATGAGTAAGCTGAATTAAAATGACCTTCTTGAGCTGGAGTGTGCCTAGATGTGCCTACTGTAATAGTGGAACAAACCCCTTTTACCTCTCCCTTGAGAGGTTAGAACCTCAGGATGAAATTCCTGTACGTTCCTCAGGATCACAGCTAGCCCTATCAGTCCTCAAGGCAAGTCAAGAAAGTATAGCACAGCAGTCTGAAACATAGCAAAAGAAAACAAACACCCTCTCCCACCTCCCTGAAAACCTAAGAGAGATGAGTTCATTTCTCAGAAAGGAAATTCATTCTGCTTTCATTTCTTGGGGCAAGGACCAAAACTTCAGCCACAAGGAAAACTTACACTGTAGGTCAAGAACTAACACCACCCAGCTGATCTCCAAGGAGCCAGTTATGGCACCCCACTGACCAGGACCAGAGTTCACTTGATCCGTCCTCCAGGAAGGATTACTTCTGAAGTTAAAACTAACTAGGGGGTTTTAGCTGATGCAAATTGTAGCAGGGGAATTAGAAGACATTCAACAGTTATTCCAAAAGGAAGTGAAAGTGTCCTGCTGTTCCCTGAAGAATGCAAGTGCTAGATCTAAAAAGTGTTTTGTAGGCAGAGGATGCCTTCCCCGTGAACAAATGGGATGTCATCTGAGTATTACAGATAAGGGATGCATGCATAAAGCAGGCCTTTCAGAACGATGTGGTAGAGCAGTCTATCCTAACACACCAACGGTAACCGTAAATCTCGTCCAAGAGAGGCGAGAGCTGGTGCTCCAGGCACTGCGAAGGCAGCGAGGGGAGATGGCGCCCTCCGGCGGTGAGCTCCTCACAGCGCTCCAGGGAACAATCGCACTTTCCTTTCTGCTTCACACTCTCCATCTGTCAAATACGAGGCTGCGCATCTAAAACTTCAGGAATTATATCTAATATTTCAGCGATGCGGTTTATTTTTCCTCACATCAGCACAAGTTCCGTCTCCTCCGCTCAATTCAGAGGCAGAGGAGTGAGTGTTAATGTTTTGGGAAACAGCTAAATCCAAGCACTGTTCACCTGCAACCCCACAGCAAGAGTTTAAAGGCAGATTATTCTAGCCAGCCCCCCCTGGTTTGTTCCCTCTCTTTTTCCAGCTCATGCCTTAGCCTGTTGGACCCTGGAAACTCAAAAACTTGCACCAAGTCCAAAATCCAGTCTGCCCAGATAGATTTGTCCAATATCAGCTTTCAGCAGAGTTTAAATTAGACGCTGGATCCAGAAAGCCTGAGGAGCTATTGCAGTTCCTGGCTGGGTAATGTCTACATACAAGAATTTATCTTTCCCTGGCATTAGAACTTTGCCCTGAGGGAACCAACGACTACTGCCATGTCACAAATTGAATGAAAAACCTGCAGCAGTCTAGACAGAGAACAATGGACAGTGGGGCAGACACCAAAAGGTCCGTTGGAATGGGAAAACAATTGTTACAAGAAAAAATAATTTTTTTTTCTTTGTAAAGTCGTGCATAATCACTTTTTTTTTTCTTTCTCTTTTTGTTTGGCCACATGCTACTAATACAATTCTTGGTACAAGTGAAAAGAAACAAGGTAGGGTTAGAATACCTAGAAAATGTGCTGAAGGAGTTGGGAAGGTAGGGGATGTTAAACCACAGGATTACATACAAGAGAAACCGTCAAGAATCACAAAGAGAAAATGAGAGGTAACACTTCATCTATCAGAAGGTGAGTTAGCGAGAACAGATGAGAACATTACATGGACTCAGTACTTCAGCTGGCCCGTGCGTCTTCGAGCCAGTTTTGACCTGCACAAGAAAGGAGTAAAAAAGCATTTGTTGAATTCAGTTTGTCCACTTTTTTTTAAAAAAAATCCTTTCACATAGTCCCAGTTTACTCTGTATGTTTAGAAAATAAAATGTATCAAAGGCTGTAATGAGAAAGACTTCTCACTCTTCTGCTGTGCTCCTTTAAAGGAAGACAGGATCTTTTAAGGACTGCACTGTTAATAAATTATTTGATGCTGTATAATAGCTTAGTTTTTAATTTTTTTTTTTTTTTTTTTTGCTGAAAGGAAGAGCTACTGTAGCATATAAGATCTCTGCAGCAAGCAGGGGATGTCTGTGACCTGTGTTAAAGGGAAGGCTTCTAGCAAAATTCAAAAAAGGGAAGCAAGAATTTCTGCTTTAGCTCACACTCAAGAGAACGAGAAGGCAGTCCAGACCCGCCGACACAGAGGCAGTAGGAAGCTTCATACATTTGTAAAATAGCAATACAAGGAAACTATTTTGTGGCCTCTGAATATAGTATTGCATGAAGCATACCATACATGTTCAAACTGGATACATCTGTTAAGAATGTCACAAGCCAAAGCAACAGCCACTGCATTTCCTGAAATACAGGGCTTGTTTGATTTCTTTTTTTGTTGCCCATCCCTCTCCCCCCTTCAGTTCACCCATCTTGTCAAATTCTTCAGAACAAAATTAAATTCTGTGACAAACCATCTGCGTCCTTGCTTATGACTACCCCACTACCTTCATGCTTTGCAGCATTGTCTGCCCACGAACTGCCTCTTACCGTATTGTGCCAGCAAGAAGTGGATTGAAGGCATATAACCAGTCATTCATGTCTTTGTCATTGATGGCCTGCAGCAGGACCCCACGATGCTTTGTGCATACACCAAACGTGTTGGGTGTCTGCAATATTAAGGACAATTTAAGATACTGCAGTCTACAAACACAGAAGCTGATGCACACATCCTCTCTGAGGAAGAGTTTGCAACATCACATTCCTAAAAACCACAAGACCTTTCATTTAACTTTCACTGGTCATTTCCAGGATATTACTAGTCAGTCAAATGGGACATCTTCTACAAAAAAATAGTTTAACTCATGAGCGTGGACTTTAAGAGCTGCTGAGAGGGACCAGTACAGTTAATTTGATTCCTTGCAGGAAGTTTCTGTGTGTTGTTTTGTTTTTAAACAAAGTTTAAAAACAACCCCAAAACACCACACAAACAGAACTACAAAACCCAATCACAGAGGGTGATGGTACCAATGCGTGCTCATAAAAGCAAATAGGATGCATAACAGCAGTCAGTTTCAGTCTCTTGTACAACTGTATCCAAAACATAAGAAACCCTAAACAAAGTGGGAACTCTGTGGGCAGAATTATCACATGCCATACATTCTTCAAGACACAGATGCATTTTCCTTGGACCAGAGATGACACACAGGGTGGTATGGATGCACTACTACCTGTTATGCTCTATGCATAAATAAACAAAAGCTCTCAGACTGACCTTTACCATTGCCTGTTGATCCTCACTGTACTCCACCTGAGCTGTGGATAAGTTTATGATTCCTCTTTCTACAGGATCTTTGTCACTGTTGTAAATAAAAACATAGGGACGGCGAACCACCACAAAGTGCTTGGCCCAAGAGCTGGAGAGTGGCTCCTTGAAGTGGAGGTATCCTTTCTTTGAGACCACAGAGCTGGAAAAAAACAAACCAGAAAAAACACATAGATCAACAGGAATACACTTTCCCCTAAATAAGGCACCTACTTAGTATCCCTATTAACTGCAAAACACTGTATAAGACACTTGGTCTTCAATATGTTTTGTCTGCAATGGTATTATGAAAAGTTCTTCTACAGCAAGCTGAATTTTGTCTTCAAGAACTGACTTCAAAAGTCTGAAAGAAAGAAGGACCCACAAAGATCTCTACTTCAGTGAACTTCAGCCATGGTTTTGATGGTAACAGACATTATATTTAAGTCACTGGATATCCTGTTCATTAAGTAGATGCAGGGAATGAACGCTGCAGAGATCAAATGTCAACATGACCTTCAACAATCCTGCCTCCTTCATACAGGACTCTGCAGTTTGGCTATCACCTGTTTAATTTACCTTCCTCAAATGGGGCAAAGAAACTATAAATCTCAGAAAGCCCTTGTGACAGCTCTCAGGAAGCCATGATCACACAACAATAGAAAACTTACCCTGGTCTGATTTCCTCAATATCAGGAACCAGGTTTAGGAATTCATTCTTCCCAGCTCTGGCAAGATAGGAAGTCTCTACTGTAGGAATTAGCTGGAACTGTTCCACCTCATGACAGGGACTGGAGGCACGAGAATTTGCTTCTGGTGTCCTTGGAAAAAAAAAACAGAGAAAGAAAAGTAAATCACAACAAACCAACTGAATGTGAAAATGGAATTTACATTGCATCTATAGCGTAGCCTGTCTTACAAGTTTCATCCTCCAGTCCAGATTTTTTGTATGTCATTGGGATCCTTTTGTACAATATCAAATAGCATTTCCCTTGAAAACTGTGGAATAAAACTTGTAACAACTGCTAGTAAGTTGTTTCCCCACTACTTCTCCCTCGTTTTTCTTGCCAAACACAGTCACAACACAGACATATGTCTTACTATGGTGTGATGTAAAATGTACTACTTTGTCAGCACTCCTCCTCTCAGGGACATTAAACTGAGAAGGTACAAATTACACGTCTTTCATCAAGTAGTTATTCCCAATTTCATCAAAAAATATCTTCTATAGATATAGCTAAGATAAACAGAGATTACTGGACAAACTGGTTTATTCTGGGTGGTTGTTAGTAGGTCTTTTTAACAGACCTGTGAAAAAAACTTGCTGACTCTACCTACTGAAGATGCACTGGTCACTGGAATGACAAACATCTGTTCTTCCAGCACAAACAAAAAAGAAACTTCAAAATAACAAAATGGGGAAAAATAATTGTGCAGAGTGATTGGAGAAGATAAGGCAAGGGGGCTTTACAGAGAAATATCTGAAAGTAGAGAAAAGGAAGAAAGGGGAGGGGGGGAATCAGAAAACATAGCAAAGACACATTTGAGGAGCACTGAAAAGTAATGTTTTTCTATCAATACCCTATACTTACTTCTGATCAATTGAATTGCACCTTGAATCCACCAGAGAAGGGCAGGTAGATGAAGGTGTGAGGGTAGCACTGCTGAAACTCGACACTGATGGGTCCCGCCCAATTGGAGAAATATCTGACAACTACAAGGACAAATAGAGGCAAAATATTAGAGAGGAGGTTTTTTGTAGCTAGCCTTCAGTCCTGGCTAGAACATGGCACTCAGCACACAGAAGGCTCAGATAATAGAAAGGTATTTCTATCAGCCATTTCCCTACTCAGTAGTCAAATTTTTGCACACAAGCATCTAAACCAATCTGGGGGTGAAAATACAATGGCACTTCCGTAGACACACCTTGTTACTAATGTCTTACACTTCTGATTATTCACACCCTGATTTCCTCAATAGAATATTAGACTATTCAGTTTGCAACGTGGTGTCGCCTGTGTCTACAGTCAAAATTTTTAAAAGAGCCAATTTATCCTTTTACATAGGGAAAGTGTCCATAGGAATAGTATGAGCACTTCCAGTCTGCTAATAAACTAGAAGCTATACTATAGTCCAAGGTCACACTATTTCTAATTCCTGCAATAGTCTTTGGAACCTAATGCTGAATAGGCAAATGCTTCCAACAGGCTGAAAATAAAGAAAATTAATATGAAGTGGTTTGTCTCGTCAGAGTATCGACGGATTCCACAAACTACAAATATATTGCTGTTGTACTACAAATACAGTGCATTGTATTGCATGAAATATTTACCTTACAATCACTGATGCTGTTGTACACCTGGTTAAATTCCCGATTGAAAGTGTGAGTAAGAAGCTGCAGACACTAAGGCGGGGGAGAAAACAAACAACACACAGAAAATAATTTTACATTTAGATTTTCAGAGGAATTTGAACACAAGAGGCAATTTGCCAAGACACACTTGGCAGCTCATGAAAGAATAAACAAATTCTAAACTGCTGTGAAAAATCCCAGAAGGGGAGGGGAATAATCGCTTCCCTTGAAAAAATTAGAAAGTTTCATTTACAGAACTACTAATGAAGGGGAATGAGGTACAGCCATAGCACAAACCTAGCCACTAGCATTGGCTGGTGAGAATGGATTATTTCAATATAAAGCACACTAAAATGAAACTCACGCAATACTGGATATTCACCATGCTATCTGAGATGCTCATCATTAATCTTTAATCATCGTTGGCACCACAATTTAGACCCATGATACTTTTCTCATGTTATACCTTGGTGGCCAGCTCTTTCTCCCGATCCACCAGGCTTTCTATATCTGCTGAGTCATAGCCACTGCTCTCGCTGGGGGTCACAGCACTCTCAAATGTTGTAGTTGAAATTTGCGAGGAAATGCTGGTGGAGGTACTAAGGGTTCCACTGCTCAGACTGGGAGACAACGAGTCACTCAGGGACTTGGGGATGCTGTCACCAAGCTTTTCACGAAGCAGAAGAAAATGTCGGGTTTTTTCCACCTAGTAAGAAAAGAAATCAGTATCATCTGCTCCAGGATGCTGCCTATTTTACAGGCATTGAATTCTTATGCATTCTTTTAAGATTCGTATCATTAAACATTTTCCCCAGGGAGGGGAGTTTACAATGGCACTAGAAGTTGAATCTGCCTTTGTTGAATACACTGAGATTCTGAGCTGAAGATTCTACTCAGCAGCCAGCCACACACTTTCTATCTTCTCTGTTGAAGAACTTATTTAAATCTTGACTTTGAGAACAAGCTCCCCTTTGGGAACCCATTCAGCTCAGAAGGTCTCACAGTGGGAGACCAAAAGCAAATTCAAAGGTACCATTGTGCTTTTTCTTTCACTTCCCCTGTCTCTTTACTCACCTCATGCAGCAGCTCCAGTTTCTCCAGTTCCCACTGATGTTCTAGAATGAGGCTGTCACCCCTGGGCCTCCAACCTGCCAGGTTCTCTTCTCCTCGCACATATGCCACAGATGTATCCAGGACCTTCCTCCTCCTCCTCTGCATTCCTGAGCAGTGAAAAACAACATAAGACATGTTAAAAACATAGCCAGAGGGCTGCCACTAAGAAACACTTAGTAATTAGCAATCTGCAAAGAACCAACACTTCTGCTGTTTGGTTGGAAATACACCAGACAATGATTTCATTAACAGCAATCACACATCCCAAAGAGATTTGATTCAGTCCAGCTTTTTACTTCATTCAGATATTTTCTATTGACCACATAATGCAAACTCCTGTTCAGTCTAAGTCAACACAAGAACTTCATTTGCAAGGTCTTAGAGGAAAAATACACTGATACTACGTGAACTACATTCCTTCCAAGTTAGCAAGCTTGCATCAGATATCAGCAATATCTTCAGAAGACCAAGAGAAAACTCTATTGCTGCAAAACCAAGTCTCAACTGTGTTAGTAATGAGTCATGTATTATGCTCCCTAAGCCTATGACTCGGGTACATGCTCAGTTTCCTGCTATAACTGTGTCAGAAAATGTAAAGTTTTCAGTGAATCCTTGGTTCACCAATGGTAAACACAGACCCAAGTCAAAAGTAAAAGCCTACAAAAGTTTTTTTATGGAACAGTAATGTTCCATTACTCCTATGAAACACAGGAATTGCTTCCCATCACAACAGAAGTGTTTACTCCTTTCTGCCTACAGAATTTTCTGCAATATTTCAGTTTACAGCATCTTTATCACATGAACACCCAGTCACTGCTTACCTGGACTTCCTGTGTCTGCCACCTTGCATAAACTTAGTTCATAGATCCCAGTTACTCGATTGCTGCTCACAAGAGAGGAAAAAAAAAACCAAACTATTATCTTCAGAAATAAAGTGCATTAGCTTCAGTTAAGTGGTCCCCAAATTAGAAGTTTAGGTATATCTGTTAGTTAGAACTACATCTGAATTCTAATCTTGATGTAAAATAGTCAGGACTGACTGCAAGATCTCTAGAAATGGCATTTCCCCCATGTTGCCCCCACTCCCTGTTAGACTCAGAGAGCAGCTGCTGCAGTAAATAACAGGTCAGGATCAGGGTCATCTATGTGCAAGCTTGAAAAATGGATCTCTCTTCCCAACTGTTCAGTAAGAGGCTGGAAAAGGGATCAAGTAAAGAGAGAAGCCATCAGAGTTTCACTGAAATAAATGCAAGAAAGAATGGTCAAAACCAGACTGGTGAACTGTAACTAGGTAGACTTTCAAGGAAGAAATAAAGAAAACTAAGCTACATTCTCCCCATGCCCTCTAAAAGAAAAAGCATATGTTGACATAAAACATCAATACCAAAATTGGTAACTGAACTTACGAATCTGGAGATTTGGAGTAGCCACTGCCAAAGAGATTGCGTAGTGATCGTGGTGGGGAGATCTTGGCATCTCGTGAGTAAAAGACCATACAAACATCCTTTGTTATAACGGCAGGCTGGATGCAGTGGTCAAGCTAAGAGAAAAAACAGGAATGAATGAGTGGCTGCAGACAACTATGCCAAGTTATACTGCTTCCCTCTTTTAGTTGGACAGCTTTTTGAAATTTGTTCTTGTTTGTGTCTTTGGTGAAGGGTTTTCATATGTTTCTGTGAAAGAGAACTGTCAAATTTCCTGATGCATTTTGCGGGTGAAATAATTATACTACACCAAACAACAGTGTCTTGCACACAAAGCCAAGAGCTACGCCAGTGTTTGTAACACTAGTAGTACTTACGTAGCAACGTTGACTTGATTTCAAAGGATTTTCAGATACAAAGATAGATAAAATGAGGCACAGAAAGGCAAGGAGATCACCATTTTCACTTCACCTTTGTTGTGAGGCAGTAATGCCTTGACATCAAGATCTTAACTGTGAATAAATTTTTCTACCCTGTCCTCAGAAAATGAATAAAGAGTTTCACTGGCTTCAGTATTCAAAATCACTTAGTCCAGTAAGTATTTATCTCAGGTACACACTGTCTGCTGTCTCAAATAGTTATACCTGAATCACAAGCAAAAAGAAAAGCACAGGTCTCTAACCTCCAGGTAAGCAGAAAGGGTCATATATATCTTCTCTCCATATGGTGTGACTCGATTGAGGAGAAGGGAGTTATGCAAGGAGCTATCCCAAACTGCTTCAAATCGATAGAAAGTTCTAGAAAAAAGAACAGTAAAAGCGCAATAGTAAAAGTTCCTCTGCATCCCTATCATCAGTCAGTGTAAATCTCTTCCTTGACATCATCCACTATGACTCTCAGTGGCTTAGATAACAAATACTTGAAGCAAAGACCTTCTCTTCTTTCCCAAGGTTACTTACTTCTACCTCAAATAGTGTGGCATAAGAGACCATCGCCTGTTATAAAAAAGACTCATCTAAAAGAGAAAAGAGGGAATACAGAAGAGAACAAAAGCTGTCATAACACTACAGGGAAGTCAGCACTAAAGACCAGTGCTTCTAAACAGACAGAATTCCTCTCTATCGCTTCAGGTGCAATTCAGCACACCTGGACCTCCAAAGTGCATGGGAAGATTCTGTTTTATAAGCAACATTCATTCTACACCATATTTCAGGACTAACATATAGCAAGAAAAGAAATCCCTCTAATACTTAGTCATATAAACCCAGCAGCTTCTGATAGCAAATCAGAATGATTGATAGGTAGGCTTAAGTCCTATATTCAAGTGATAAAGATTTCTTTCTATGTCCCTACTAGCTTCAAGTACAAACTTGCAGATCTAACACAAACTTTTGTAAGAAGTTTCTTCAATTTGGCACATGGAAAGAAAGGAGCTGAAGGCTCCCCCAGTTCTACCCCAGCAATCAGGAAAGTTCATCTGTTCAAGTAAAAAGTGACAGACAGCATCATACACAAGACAGCTAAATCATCAGATCTAGAGTCACCATTATACTCTCCCCTCTCTAACAGGGCCTTAAGGAAATGAGCTTTCTCCTTTCTCACAGGTAGAGACTGATTTCATGTAGGTTCCTTTGGAAAGAAGTCTTATACTTAAAGTATTCAGGAATACAGCATGCTTTTCCACACTAGTAACAGAAAAAGGAGGTATTAATTCTTCATCACTTCCATACAATTACCCTCCCAAATCCCCTTGCCGTTGAGGTTTTCCATTCGAGTCCAAATGATGTGCTACTAAAAGCAAGAAAGTGCTTCATGTATATTTTTTTTTAGTAAGTTATACCTCTAAAGAGCTTCTGCACTAAAGCCGAAGGCCAACTCAGAAGAACAGAAAATGAAACCAAAGACAAATGACAAAAAGCAGGGTGGAGGTGGAAGAAAGAAATAACAAAAACCAAACCAAAACAAAAAGAAACATGAAACAGTCTAAGAACAGACATATCAGAAGCAGAGTTCTGCTCTCAAATACAGTTCTCAAGAATCCCCTCTTCCTGATACCAGTTACAAAATTCTGAGCTAAAACAGACACCATGAACTAACTGTGCAGTCAAGTAATATAATTTGAGAATATTGCTAAATACTGTTTGTATTTGAAGTGGAATACTTAAGAAATTACTTCTAATGTCTTGCTTCTATTAAAAATGCTACAGAGAAACATATTCTAAAGGCTAAGTAACTGGTAACTTTAAAAGCACTCCAATGTAATAATCCTTACTTGAGCTGGATTA
This sequence comes from Cariama cristata, assembly GCF_000690535.1. NCBI lineage: Eukaryota > Metazoa > Chordata > Aves > Cariamiformes > Cariamidae > Cariama > Cariama cristata. The sequence goes on from NW_009631900.1 coordinate 14,830, forward strand.
GGCAAACAACACAGGTTGTCCTCTTACCCTTTACAAATCTGTGTTGAGTCCCTATATTTTAATCTTTCATCATGTCTTAGCTATGAGAGCTAATTTTTAAACTTTTAGCAAGCTCCAGATCTACTGTCTAGGTGGAAAAAAAAGTAGTAAAACCTGGTTCTCCACAGATGGGAAATCCAGTGTACCTTGCCCCTCAATCAGCTCTGCACATTTGCCATACATGACTTCTCATCGTAAAGACAGAGCACAGGTGTAAATGGTCATCAGTGCAGAACTAAATGCCACTCTTTAGCAAAATGATGATTTTTGGATGAACACCAAGCTGACGTCAAGTATAGCTTTGAGACAGCTACTCTACTGGATTTTGTCTAGCCAGGAAGTTAAATACACAGTCTTGCCTGTCCAAACCAGAACTTGCTAGAACAGTTATAGAGGGAGACAAAAAACAGAACTGAGCAAACTTCTTTCAGCATAGCTAATAGTGCAAGGAAGAAAACGGAGCACAGAACAAGCAAAGCACAGAAAAGAAGAGAAACAGGTTAAAGGCACCAATGATAGTTAGAACTGATTTTTAAGTGGATTTTAGCATTAGTGAAAGGCGGTGAATTGAGAGCACTGAAGACTTAAAGTGTTCTCTTTTTCAAAGAAGCAGAACACAGAAAGCAGAGTGCAAATTGCCCCAGATTGTGCAGCCAGCGTGCTTGGCTGTGATCCAATCTGGAAGGTGAAAGAGGAATCCCGTCTGAGCAGCTACTACATGTCTCACTTCTCTGCCAACTGGTAAATTAAGTAGCAGCAACCACATGGTTAAATTTCAGATGCAAATCCAACCTAAGAACAGAGGTTGAATGCCAGTCACATGGCAGCCACTGCTTTTTGTTCAGTGCAATTCTGAGCTGGAATTTCAAGTAACCTGATCATTCAGTCCTTGACTTGGTACTTCAAACAGGGCAAGCATTACAGAGTCAGAGACAGTAAGAAATTCCAAATTTAGTTCTTTTACTATAGAACAAAGGAAGAAAATAGCAAGGACTACAAATAGAGACTGTATTCTGATGGCACATTTTGAGAATCAGAAAGGAGAATCAGAATAAAGGAATCTCTTTCTTATGTGTGTCCCCCCATTGAATTGTACCTGAACAAACCCTTGACACAAAGGAGGAGGAGGTATACTACTTCTGGAAGAGCTAAGAGGCATGCTAACAGAATTCAGCAAAAGCTAAAAGGGAAGTGGCAGCAATGCAAATGGGACATAAAGCATTCTATTTTCAAGAATCTTTATGTACACAGGAAGCAGACAGAAAATACCTAGGCATATCCTTATCAAGAAAGAGCCTGTAAAAACATAGAAAGAGCTTCAATTAGTGCAGCCAAAAGCAGAACAGAAAAGCAATAGCTGAGTGGAACAGAACAACTGAACATTAAAACAAAACAAAGCAAAATAAAACCCAAACCACGCACCAACCAGGAAACAAGTCTGTAGACAATGAACAAACATAAGACACATCCCTTACGGGGGCTTCAATCCCACTCCACCACCCTGCCACGCACTCATCCCACAACTTAAACCTTGGCATTTTGGTAAAAGATGGTCAACAGCTCCACTTCACTCACACTCATCCTTCATCCAAGTGGCCCACCTAGTAGAAAACTACAGAGCTACATATGAATTTCTTGAAATTGCTAGGGAACAAAAAGTACAGGGCTTTCCAACTGCAAATCCGATAGTATCAGACTGAAAAATAGCAATAGTCCCTTTACGTTGCAGTTACACTGATCCATTAATCGAAACACACTAGAAGTAAAATGCCCCCTTCTCAGTGGGAGGCGAAGAGTAACTGCCAAAAGAGCCTGTCAGTGGGAGCATTTACAGACACTAGGTGGCAGGAAGACATTCGGTTGCTACGAGCGGCATCCTGAATCCACCTTTAATATCGCAGTGGTATTTCAAAGTCAAAGCCTCTGATGGAGAAGGAAGAAGCCATTTCAGCTCCTAGAAGCATACCGCCTCCAGCATTCAGCAGCTGCAGCAGAGATGGGCTCCCAAACAATCCCCTCCCCTCTGGAAACACTAATTCAGAGTTCAATTTCAGAGATATTCCTGCTTTGCACCAGCTAAACAGAGCCACGGAGCGGTCAAGTGACTTGGCTGATGTCAGAGTAGGGAGAGGCTGTGCCGGCAATGCAGCATTCTGCTTCGCTGCCCTTTGTTGCAGATGCTGAAGCAAAACAATGTGGAGTCTGACTGATCTTTACAGCAGTGCACCACAATGAGGAGACACACCGCCAGAAACCTCTCAGACAGGGGCCCTGCTGTTGCCCAAATTACTGCAGTTACATGGAACAGACACCCCCTTATTAGAACTGGAGTCAATTTGTGACACATCTGTATAAATCCACAAATTATGAAGTTTAATTTACAAAGTATGGCTCCTGCATAAATTGTCACATGCTTGTTCCAGAAATAATACAGGTATGTACACATCCATAAATATATCCCCTGAGATCGCCCTTGTACTTCAATGCTTCAAAGCAACAAAGCTTGACATCAGTTTAAAAGTTCTGGGTTAAATTCTGGGACTCCCTTAAGCTGTTCCTTGCCCTCCTCCCTTTACAGTGCTTACAAACAGGAAGCAATTCAAATGCATTATCAAGAAATCCTCCATGCAGACCAATGGACTTCAGCTTTAGCAAGAATTTATGGTAACGCTCATTCTCTACCTGTATGCTTTGTGCCCATGGAATTCTACATTTAATAATTAGCAACATTCCCAGCTTTCCAAATCTCCTGCCAATACCTCAGAGGTCAAAGAAATTTTAGATTCCTGGTAGCGTGCTCACTTTATTCACTTACCTATTGGAGCTGTGAGAGGACTTCAGGTATTTTGCAGAGATAATATTCAAAGACAGAATAGCATCCACAGCAGCTTCATCTACCTCTGCTTTATTTCTTATTCGTCCTGAAAAGGGTAGGAGGAGGAATCAATTAAAACTTAACCTGAAACACAGAAGGAATTTGTTTTCCCAAATATAGTTTCAGACTATGTGATTAACAAGCGGCTCTAAGTGGAAGTTGCAAAACTTAAGTTTTTCTTCTGGATCTTTTTCAAAATCCTCCTCTCACAGCCAATACTCCTAAAGATGACAGAATCTGATACAAAGAGAAATTACCACTAGTACTTTTTCTTCCTTACATAGCAATAAGCAAAAGAGAATATACTCACCAACAACCAGCTCTCGCACATCTTTCCAGTGCAACTCACTGCCCTTCTCATGGATAATGGTGACTGTGATTCTACGTTGGATTCCCTGGTAGAATTCAAAAACAAAATACTGGTGAAGTATTCCCCCCAGCACACACATAATGCATTTTGCACTTATACTGCAAAAACGAAGCAAATAAAATCATTTAAGTTAGCCTGTAACTGTGAACAAACACTTGTGTGTTTCATGGTCATTTTGTAGATCTGTCTCACAGCCACATGCAGTGAGAAACAACCAACGAAAGTTGAGTCCACATGATCCTTCTGTGTCCTTGGAAGAGATGTTGGAGAACACTGAAGGCACAAATCTGGTCCCAAAGGTTCCTGCTTTTTAAAAGGCTTTCATCTTTAATGAGTGGGATGCACACTTATAAGCAAAGGAAATGGCAATATACTAGGGGCCAAACATAATTCTCCTCAGAGCCCAAAGCTAACAGACTAAGTACAGCCTGAAAGATGACTGACCCCTGCAGCTATCATTAGACAGCTGTGTGGGAAAGGAGAAGACATGAAAGATGCAAAATCCAGTCATTAGCATTCTAACCCCCCACCCAGAGATGAAACTTGCTGTTCTACAGCATTCATTAGCACCTGGTGAAGCAGGAACGTCCCCTGACAGGGCAGGCCTCCAGTGTGGTCCAC
>NW_009631900.1:18765-26492 GCF_000690535.1 Cariama cristata
CAGGAATATACCTGTGTGAGACAGTGAAATCAACAGGCAGGAAAGATATAATGGCACAGCAACTTTATTCTGTATTCTGCTGCCAACAGTTACCTCTCCATATAATATCTGAAGAAATAATAGTATTTCTACTGACTCTCAGACTGGACTCTCTATGGGACCACAGTATCAGTGAAACATAGCAGTATCATATTCTGTACTTCCAGTACTTCTGGAAAACTGTGGAACGCTTTTCTCAATATAAACCCTAAAGACCTGTCAGGGGAAAACCTTCTCTGTAGCAGAGGAGAACATAAAATAGGGCCCTCCAGATGACTTGTGGAGCATAAAGTCTCTAGTGACGCAAAGAATCTGAACTCATGGCCTACACAGGGTAAGTTTTCCCAGCACCTGTTCAGCTGGTGTGCATGGGCTTTCAAAGTGGGAAGATTACTTCAAGCTTGAAAGAATGTCATTCTATCTCTCAGTCCTTCCCAATGCAGACAACAAATGCCAGCAGAATTTACACCCAATCACTACAAACCAGCCAGGCCACTGCCCAGATCACTAAACATCAGCCTGGTCTGAACAGAACAAAGGGTAAAAGATCGAACTCCCAGAAATCACTGTTATTAAAACATAAAAGATTAATACAGGACTTACTCTCCTGTTGGCTCCAGTTCACTGATCTCAAACCACACAAGGAGGTCGTATTTGCTCACACTCTGGCCCAAGCTGGGTTTGCTCATAGTATTTAGCTTTGTAGCCGGCACTTAAAAAAAGAAAGAAAAAAAAAAAAGAAAAAGAAAAAGAATGGTTTACAAAGACTGGACAGGTAAAGCTTACCCTAGGGCTCACAGAAACACGTCATTTGAGTGATCATATGCATTCTATGTACATATGCAGACCACATCTTTTTCCATGAAAATTATGTTGCTTACAGCAATCATTATTTCTCAATGCATCGTTTTTTAAATCTAACTTACCAGATTTAAAAAAAAAAAAAAAAAAAGGTTGAATAACAAAACAAAAGTGTATTCCTTGAATGTGCATCAGTTACTTATGGCTTAACAGTTTGTGATTTAGAATTGCTTGGGTCTATTCATTTGCAACATTACTCGCCCATAAAGTACATTTCCACTTCCATACACAAGAAAAAAAACAAACCAAGAAACAAAAAACCCACACCAAACCTTAAAACTTCAGTCTTCACTTCTTCATGTTACAAATTGCTAGTCTCCTGTACCAGTTTAGGTAAGAGAATGTGTATGTAAAAAGGCTGAACAAGACTTATTCCAGAGCCATAATCCTGCTAAAGTTTGTTTCTGGGCTCTTTATGTTTTGGTATTAGTGATTACCACTGGTCAGATCCTCTCTAATTCCTTTCATACAAATATAAGGGTAAACTATGTTAAAAAAAATAGTAGGATAACTGAAATTCTAGAAATAACCTCATATTGCTTCACGCATACTTACATCACACCTTTTAGTTATCATTACATGACTTCTCTTACCTGTTCACTCATTTCAATTTTGTAAATGGGAACATTTTAACATTTAGCTCCTGTGTACTCTGACAGGTATTTTTGTAGCTCTGCCAATTGATTTTCAGTTTTTTAATTCTTTCACATACTAACCTCATTGCTTTTATTAAGCCAAATAATTATTCTCCCTTCTAGCCTCTCAAGCCCCATTCTTCCCTTGCTCAAGTGTTCTTTAGGTTCTCCTATTGTCACACCTCTGTGTATCCTTCAGGTTCCACCATGACTTAATTTCCCATGCACTGGAAGGACATAACAGTCTCCAGTTAAGAAAAGGTCCTTATAGGTGTGCCTGTGTAATCTTGTTTGAAGAACAAAATGTGAATTCTGTTTCTTTTCTGGGTAAAATAGCAGCTACCTCAGAGGGACAGATTTTACAAGAATCAGTTATTTACAGCACTACAACTCCATCATGCTAGGTAGCAAGCTTCAGTGTCATCATTTACTCTTTCCATTCGTTACTCAGGGTAGTTACTCTCTTATACCCATCATATCATGTCACTGCACATGAACTCACTACAGCTGGACTCAGTCCTGTTGATAGCAAGAGGAACATCAAACACACCAAGTCACTCAAGTTTACTGCTAAGCTGAGAAACTCAAAAGCACCAGAAGAGAAAAACAACAGAGGCACACATTTAACTAAACAGGAAAGCCAGTTCTAGAAGTTCTCATGGACTTGCACTGGCATAATTAATAACCAGTGTGTCTTTTTCTTTTCTTTTTTTTGGTAATGAGACAGAATAAAAATGTAAGTGAGGAACAGCACTGTTAGTGGCAAAAAAAGATGTGCAAAAAGGAAACCTATACAGAACACAGCAGAACATTTCCTCTACAGCTAGCTGTTTTTTCATATGCAGCATCTCTCATCCCAATCTCATAAAATTACATCTAAAATACACCAAAAAAATCAGAGGTCCAGGAATTTTCAGGGAATAGATCGAGTGACACAGAAAAATCTGTGATACCTAGCACTCTGGAATTTATAGACTCTCTATATGGCGCTCTCTAGAATAGCCCTAAACTTAATCACAGCATCATCCTTCCATGACCACAGCCATGGCAGTTTCTACTCCCAACAATCCTAAATGATAAAGATAAGAAAAAAGGATTTTTGAAGCACAGTTTGGAACTACTTCTACATCTACCATAGATCAAGTTTGGCTACTAACCATCTCGTTTAGGAGCCCGCTCACTCTGACAACTGGGAACAGGCAGAAAGAGAAAAGGTGGCAGCTGGTCAGCTCCATCCTGGAAAGCAGCCACAGCAGAGGATGCAAGCACGTTGGCATGCTCGGATAGCGTGTTCAGCACGTGCACGTTTACATAGCCAGACATAAGATACCTAATCAACTCAATTTTTCTTTCATGGTCTGCAAACGGAATGGAACACACACAAAAAAAGGATGGTAGAAATAAGCAGGCGAGAGAAAGCTGGAGAAGGAGGAAATTAAAAAGTGAAATGGAAAACAACCACAAAAGAGTTCAGCATGCATTACCACAATTAAGCAAAGAAAACCAAGGATCATTTTGACAAGACTGACTCACTAAACAAGAATGTTAGAGAGCAAAAAGATGAAGTGGTTAATGAATAAGCAAATTTCCAGTCAAGTGCTCAGTAAGCACATAAAGAGCCATAGCCGGATTTTATGGAATATGGTCAAACACCTCAGGAATTAAATTCTACCCATAATGAACCATGAAGCACTTCCTGCAAGAGGAGGTTGAAAAGAACGTATAAAAAGGAAGACAGCCAGCGAAGACAGATTCAACGCTCTTTGCAACATTCACTCCATTGCATTTCTTGGTGTCCTGAATAGCTTAGGAATACACTGCAACCTTCATTTTCAGTAGTAGACATGCGATGTACAGAACTAGAGAACTGTTCTCACCTGGCTTTGAGAGTGGCATAGGGGGAGGAAAGAATCTTCGGGAAGGCTGTGGAGGGCTACAGAGAAATGAAGAGAGTTATCAATATAGAGGCAGCTAAACATAAAAAATACATACAAATACACATACATACATGTATGTATACACACACACCCAGTACAGGCCTTCAACTTCTTTGTCTCTAAAAGTATCCTCACAATCCCCTGAAGACAGTAAATATCACCTGTCAAGGAAACAAGTGGACTCGGCACACTTCTCAGACTAACCTATGCCCTTTTTCTATTCTACCTTAATTAATCCTAGCTGTTAGTTAAAAAAAAAAAAAGAATTATTTGTAGGTAACAGGCATTTCCCAAAATAACTTTAGGAAAAGGATGCCTTTTTAGCTGGCATTTCCTCTTAGAACCAGGACGTGCTTCCTTTGCAGCTGCTGCCTTCAGTAGGAGGGCTAACCAGGCCAAGCAATCCAGACAATAGCCTCTTCCCTTAAACTATGAAGATGATGACAGCGACTCAGAGTCCCTCCCAGATTTCAAAAATTCAAATGCTCAGCAACTTGGCACTAGCATGTCAAAAGGTTGAGAGCCTTTTGTTTTCCCCCTAATCTTGTCTCTCTTCTTTTGTCATCCTACCTTTATGCATTACGCCACTTGCCCTGAGGGAACACTGCATCTTGGAGCACTGGTAAAGTTTACCCAGAACTCACCGAGATTACCACTGAAGTTCCGAGCACAATATTCTACCACCACAGTGTTTGCAGAGTAGATGCAGCTGTATTGGCAAAACAGCTTTCCATGGTTGAGATGGCAGAACAATTCCATCATTCACTAACAAAACATACTACACTGGGTAAATAGGCCCCTGCCAGCACTCTTACCTCAGTCAGGAATCCTGCTGGTAAGGGTGTGGCTGTATAATTTCAGGAGTACGAAAAAGTACTGCCTGAACTGCATAGCCAACCTGAGCATGATCACAAATAGCCTTTACGCCAGAATAGTGAACAATACCTGTTGAGATCCTGTCCTTGCAGATGGAGAGGATGCTGCTGATAATGTCCAAAGACTTCAAACACAATAGGCTTTGTTTTGATGTATTCCACAAATGATTCTGTCACTTCCACAGCAATCTATTAGGCAAAGTAGGGGAAAAAAATAAGACATATAAAAAGGGAATCTTAGAAGTGTGAATTTTAGGAGTCTATTTTTCATACGGTTTAGCACCACACACAATAAAAGCAACTGCATTCCTTTTTGGTTTAGGCATTAATTCTACTCTCTGATAAAGGAGAAAATGGAAGCCTCAATATCAGACATTTTAAGTAGGAGAAGAGGAGGCTACAGGGAACCAAAGGATGGCACAGTTCATAAAAATAGATATATTCAGTTCATCTGAGATCACGAGCATTACTATTCACAGATATTTTATTTCCTGAATTCTAGACTGCTTTCATTGAACACCCTCGAAAGGAAACAGAGAATTCAAAGGCAGGAAGTAGAGGTGAAACAGAAGAGTTGTATCTGCCACACAGAATCATTCTGTACTTTTTTCTCCATCGGGGATTACATCATTCCGCGATCACTCCTCCAACTGTCTATTCTTAACAGACACACACCTCTCATGAGTTTAACAAGAAGGATACACACAACTCCCAGTGCTAAAGCAGGGTGTTTACTATTCATGTAAAGTTTTACTTACATTCTGAACATGGTAAAACCCAAGAGGAGTCCCTCGGCCATTGTTTTTGAGAGGTTCTGTTGAGAAAGCTTCATCATGCCGATGTAAAAAGCTTTAAAAAAAAAAAAACAAACCACCACAGAACAGTTTAGTGAAGACTGCTGTGCTGTGAACCTAGCACTGAAAGGAAACCCATAAATTTATTCGGCTAGAACTTTACAGGGAGTTGAGTGATGGCCTAAAGCTAGGAATACCCTAGAGTCTTTGGGACCACAAGTCCTGTACCTGTTTTGTGTCTTTATTACTCCCAGTTTTCATTCTCTTTCTTAAGAAACTAAGCCAAAGAACACTTTCACTTGACAGCTACTGATTTACTCAACGGTCATATAGCTTTCATTCCAATTGAGCATATGTACAATCTAATAATGATTTTTTTCACATTAAAAGCCATTGTCAAGCAAAAACTTGAGATATCTCTAACTACTAACTTAAGAGCCCACACTGATTCTTAATTCCTTTCTGCAAAGCTTATTCCTAAACACCATGTTAACACAAATCAGGTACTGCTTGGAACACAAATTCCAGTAACTGATAAGGTGTTTTCCTCTGCTATACCACACCCACACTGATTTGAAAAGCTCTCAATCAGACCCTCCACTGCCCACTATTATTTGCACTCTTTATCAAACATTAATTGCCTAATGTAAGTAAGGACAAATTCTTACTTGAACTGGCAGAAAATATCTGCATATTCAGGAAGGATGCCGCTGGCCTGTAGCACTGTCACACGGAAGGTAAACACACTACCCAGTTTCAAGTGATCACCAATTTCCTCAGTGAATCCTTCCATAGTCATCTTTCCATCCAAAGTGGCTGACTTCAAGTCTTAGGGAGACACAAACATGCCACATGAAATCACTTCCCCCCCCCCTCCTTTCTTTTCTTAAAGCATCCCTTCAGGCAACAGTTTAGTCCCATCACACTTTTTTGTTTTTCTTTTGAACCCAAATTATTTGCTGATAATCAAAAGACCCAAATACCTGGGAACAGTTTTTCTGCACAGTTCTTCAAACAAATAACTCCAGCATCTTTCATACGCAACCCATTGGTTACACCTCTCCCTATCCATCATATTCTTAAAGGACACTCAGAACCCCTTTCTATCACTGACTGAAAGTGTCCCAGATTTATCTTAAGTTCTCCAAAAGTACTACATATTTCTTGCTTACCTAGCTCATTCATTCTGTTGATCTCCTCTGGAGGAGTGGTAACCTCTGAATTCTGTCCCTGCCCTTCCACAATTCTTAATTCTTCCAATGACAGTCCAGACCGAGTCATTGCAACTGAAGAAAAATCACTCTGAAAAATTAAATGAAGTGGCATGTAACAGACTCCTGCAGTTTCTGGTTTTGCTATCCCCTTCTTCCCCCGCAATACTACTTCTTTATTTAGAAGCACAAACTACTGCACTCAAAGAAACTTAACTCAATTTTAAGACTTCTTACCTTATCAAAATATTCATTGTCAAATGAAATTTTAGCTGTGCCAGACTGTCGAATACCAGATCCATAATCTGGAGCTTCTTCATCAGCTAAAAAATAGAAAGAAAAAAAAAAAAAATTATGGAGAGGAGAGGGAAAAGCTCTCAGTTATCTCAATGGAAATTCTAATTACAATGGAAACCAGTCCGTAAAGCAGAAGAGGCCTGGTTCCAGTCATCAAATAACAGATTAGACTAAGTGCTGGAAAAAATCATAGCAGAAATCTATCCATCATGAACTCAAGTGTGGGAAAACAAGACAAGCTATGAAATTTCATCATTAATATACTTAACTTTAGAGAATTTTGAATGCAAAACAACTTTAGTACTCATTTTGATTACTTATTTACTTCTGATTATTATACCTGAGGCAAATGAACATACCATAATACAACGACCCACATAGGAATGTATATCTGCATTGATTTAAACTGCCATCTAAAATTCTGTAGCCATAACAAAGCTTCACAAGTACATGCTGTAAGTTTGAAAGGCAGTTCTGTCCATACAATCTGTCCATTTAACTCCCTCCTCTTTGTGGAGAGTAACAACAATAAGGCCTGGTTAAACGCCAGATATTTTTTCCACAGTAAATGCATGCTTGCAGGAGAAATCCCAAGGTTCAGAATGTGTTCCAAAGCTTCACTTAGGGACAAATAATGCCATGGCCCTTTTTCAAGAGAGGTCCCCAGTTCATTTTCTATTAGCCATGGTGTATTCTATGTATTTGGATGGATAAATAGAATATTTAATTCGGAAATATTTAGTCAATGCTAAGGAGATCAAACCAAACTAGGAACGAGACTTTTACGCATATTAAAATAGATTTTATTTCACTTGCTGTTTTAGTCCCTGCCAGAGTGATTCTTCACATCTTCAGAGTCTGAGACTTAATTATACGTTCCCATGGAGAGTGAAACTTCCAGGGTTACCCTACCTAAGCAATAAAGACATGTTGGCAGCTAGCCATTGCTAAAAAGGACAAATTATGGGAAGTATCTGTGCTCTCAGCAGCATGGATAAGACATGGCTAACTACCAACACTAAAACTCAACTAGCTTACCTCATACTGGAGAATATAAATATATAAAAATTATATAAAA
>NW_009631901.1:0-2449 GCF_000690535.1 Cariama cristata
GTCAAGCATGACTTCTCCTTGGTGAATTCATGTTGACTACTCCTCATAACCCTTTTTTCCTCCAGCTGCTTAGAGATGACATCCAGAATTAGCTGTTCCATCAGTTTTCCAGGAATGGAGGTGAGGCTGACTGGCCTGTAGTTTCTTGGGTTCTCCTTCTTGCCCTTTTTGAAGACATGAGTGACATTGCCTTTCCTCCAGTCCTCAGGCACCTCTCCTGTTCTTCACGACTTTTGATGATGGAGAATGGCTTAGCAATAACATCTGCCAGCTCCCTCAGCACAAGTGGGTGCATCCCATCAGGGCCCATGGATTTGTGGATATCCAGTTTGCTTAAATGATCTCTATCCTGATCCTCCTTGACCAAGGGAAACTCTTCCTTTTTCCAGGTTTCCTCTCTTATTTCCAGGCTCTGGGATTCCTGAGGACCTGTCTTAGCTGTGAAGACTGAAGCAAAGAAGGCATTCAGTAACTCTGCCAGTTACAGGCACCCACCTCACTCAACAACAGGCCCACATTTTCCCTAGTCTCCATTTTGCTGCTGATGTATTTGAAGAAGCACTTTTTGTTGCCTTTGAAATCCCTTGCCAGATTTAATTCCAAGTGGACTTAGCCTTCCTCGTCACATCCTTGTATACCCTGGCAACATTCCTATATTCCTCCCAAGTGGCCTGTCCCTTTTCCACATTCCATAAACTTCTTTCTTCCATTTGAGTTTTACCAGAAGCTCCTTGCTCATCCATGCAGGTCTCCTACCCACTTTGTTTGATTTCTTGTTCATAGGGATGCACTGATCTTGAACTTGGAGGAAGTGGTGCTTGAATATTAACCAACTCTCTTGGGTCCCTCTACCTTCCAGGGCCCTAACCCACGGGATCCCTCCAAGTAGGTCCTTAAACAGGCCAAAGTTAGCTCTCCTGAAGTCCAGGGTAGTAATCCTACTTATTGTCCTGCTTCCTCCAAGCAGGATCTGGAACTCTGTGGTAACTGTAGCCAAGACTGCCCCCAGCTTTCACATCCCCAACCAGTTCCTCTTTGTTTGTTAGTACAAGGTCTAGCAGAACACCTCTCCTCGTTGGCTCCTCTACCACCTGTGTCAAGAAGTTATCATCAATGCTCTGCAGGAAACTCTTGGACTGTGTATGCCTAGCTGCATTGTCTTTCCAGCAGACATCAGGGTGGTTGAAGTCCCCCATAAGAACCAGGGCCTGCGATCATAAGGCTACTTTCAGCTGTCTGTAGAAGGTCTTATCAACTTCCTTATCCTGATCAGGTGGTCTGTAGTAAACACCCACAACAGTGTCACTTATATTAGCCTGTCCCTTAATTCTTAGCCATAAGCTCTTGACTCATTCTTCATCTACCCCTAGGCAGAGCTTGATACATTCCAGTTGCTCTCTTACATAGGGACCAACTCCACCACCTCACCTGGCTGGCCTGTCCTTCCTAAAAAGTACATAGCCATCCATGACAGCATTGCAGTCACGCAAGCTGTCCTACTGTCTCTGTAATTGCAATGAGATCGTGGCCCTGCAACCACACACAGATCTCTAATTCTTCCTGTTTATTCCCCATGCTGCATGTGTTGGTGTACAGACATTTCAGAGGGGTAATTTCATAGACATTTCAGAGAGGCAGTATGCAGAGTCTTGCATTTCTCTTGGATCAGGCCTTGATACTTCAGAAAATTCTGCATGTATGCTCCAACCACACACCAAAGGTTTTCTTCTGAGTGCTTATTTGTACTGTCTTCAATACTGCCTGACTCTTAAGTAACACTATTTCTAAATAGAGCAAAAAGCCAGCAGTGTAACTGAGGTACACAACCAAGAATCAGGAGACACCGCAGCTCTTTCTAGACTAACCTCATGTTGACTGGTAGGTCACATGGTGTCCTGGATTGGCTAAAACAGGATCAATTCTCTTTCCAGTTAAGAGATCAATTCTCTTTCAGTTAAGTTTCTTCTAAGTAACTGCACTTTCTGAAGCTGACTGTATGTTTTTCAGGCAGTGTCTGTTTTTAGAGTTGATGGTGCTTGATGTTCGTAGTTGTTGCTAAAGCGGTGGGATTGTAATGCAAAAAGGCCCATGTTGGTGCTTGTTCCTATGGGAACCATAGTCACTGTGGGCTGTCTTGTGGTGTGTGTGTGGAGAGGCATAAAAGGGTTGCATCTGCAGGAAGCTGTGGAAGTATTCCATCTCATACACATGATATTCAGTATAAAGCTGAGGGATCATGGGAGCCAGCTCTCTTTCTTTCATGCCTGGCATCCCTGTGGGACTCTGCTCACTCTCCTTCCTCCAATCCTGATCTGTGTATTCCTGAATCTGGTTCCCATTTGCTGCTGAGTCCAGTCTGGGACATCTGGGTGCCTGTCCTGCTGTGTGAGCACTGCAAGCCACCGTGGCACACGATCCCATAATCATCATCAGGAAGCTCAATATTGGT
>NW_009631902.1:0-5344 GCF_000690535.1 Cariama cristata
CTGGACACTGTACTTGAGGTGTGGCCTCAACAGTGCCAAGTGCAGGGGGGATTATCACTTCCCTCGTCCTGCTGGCCACACTATTTCTAATGCAAGCCAGGGTGCCATTGGCCTTCTTGGCCACCTGGGCATGCTGCTGGCTCATACTTGCCCCAGCTGCCGACCAACACCCCCAGGTCTTTTTCCAATGGGCAGCTTTCCAGCCACTCTTCCCCAAGCCTGTAGTGTTGCATGGGGCTGTTGTGACCGAAGTGCAGGACCCAGCACTGAGCATTGCTGAACCTCATACGATTGGCCTCAGCCCATCGATCCAGCCTGTCCAGATCCCTCTGTAGAGCCTTCCTACCCTTGAGTAGAACAACACTCATGCCCAGCTTGGTGTCGTCTGCAAACAGCCTGAGGGTGCACTCAATCCCGTCGTCCAGATCATTGATAAATATATTAAACAGAACTGGCCCCAACACTGAGCCCTAGGGAACACCACTCGTGACTGGGCACCAGCTGGATTTAATTGCATTGACCGTCACTCTTTGGGCCCAGCCATCCAGCCAGTATTTTACCCAGCAAGGAGTACACCGTCCAAATCATAAGCAGTCAGTTTCTCCAGGAGAATGCTACGGGAAACGGTGTCAAAGGCTTTACTAAAGCCTTTTAGGTAGACAATATCTGCAGCCTTTCCCTCATTCACTAAGCAGGCCACCTTGTCATAGGAGGAGATCAGGTTAGTCAAGCGGGACCTGCTTTTCATAAACCCATGTTGACTGGGCCTGATTGCATGGTTGTCCTGTACATGCTGCGTAACGGCACTCAGTATGATCTGCTCCATAACCTTCCCCAGCACCGAGGTCAGGCTGACAGGCCTGCAGTTCCCCGGATCCTGCTTCTGGCCTTTCTTGTAGACGGGCATCATATTTTCTATCCTCCAGTCAACTGGGACCTCCTCGGTTAACCAGAACTGTTGAGACTTTGTGAGATTACACAAAAGCTAAATAAAATGTTCATTGTGGTTTTTTTATATTTAAACTTCAGAAGTGTAGCAAACATTTTATTAAAATAAAAAATCAAAAAAGGAGAAAACAAGCAAACAAACCAAAAACTCAGATAATATACTGAAATCTCTGAAATCTTTTCTAGGAGTAGGGTTGTTTATTTTTTGTTTCCCAAAATGCCCATTTTTCTGTTTAATCAAAACCAATGAGAATCTATTTTTGAAATCACATTAACCTACCCCTCTTCCTTATATTCTTCTTGAAAGCCCCTGTTTTTTTTTTGTTTCCCAAAATGCCTATTTTTCTGTTTAATCAAAACCAGTGAGAATCCATTTTTGAAATCACATTAACCTACCTCTCTTCCTTATATTCTTCTTGAAAGCCCCTATTGTTTCTTATATTTCAGTTGTATCGTATTCCACTCTGGTGGATTTAAATATTATTTCCTAACAGGCTTTGTGTTTTATATACCTTAATCAAAACTTCAATTCTTAATGATATCATTACTTTTCACTTTCACTGGTAAGTTTCAGATCCTTGAATGATGGGCACACATTAAATTCAGTTTCCCTCTAAAATAAGTAGATGCAAGATTTATTTTATTTATATTTTATAAAAATTCAATGTTATAGTTTCTTTCATGTTTCGTGGTTTTTCATATTTATTGCCCAACAAATATGCATTTGTTTTTAAGTATCAAAAATATCCTGGGTTTTTGAGCATGCAAAAGTTAGTTTGAACTGACCTTCTTTTCTTTTTCTTCCCAACCTTATAATCTATATCAATCACACACTGTAATTTCTCTCTCCTTCCAGTCTTTCTATCCAGCTCATAAAAATTTATCCTGGCACTTATCACTACTAATCTGTAGCTTGCTGGGATTGTAAATATTTTTTATTTGCTCCTTAACTATACCTTTCCACCTTTCTCTTATATAGTTTGTAGTAATCTCTATTGACATCCCAGTTACAAGAATCTTCTCACCAGGCTTCAATTATGCCCACAAGATCACAACCACCATCATTTAGTGGCTTTTTTTTTCAATTGTCTTTGCTTGTTTCTCATCCTTCTGGCACTGTGTGCAGACACTCTAATACAGATGTCTTTTGATTCTTCATGTTTCATTCTTTTGACAAATACATCTTCCAATTTATTACTGTGATACTAAAGGTGCCAAAAGCCTAGCAGAATTCAAAGGACTAGATTTTTATAATAGATAATATTTTATGGATAATAAACTCTACAGTTACGTAATGTAGAAAAAAAACCCCAAGCCTTCTTGCTTCAAGGTTTCATCAACTGCTAACTGTCTCTCTTTAGAAATAAAATTCCCTTAACACAGAAGCATCTGTTAGGGCATGCGAAATTTGCTATTGCTCCTAATATAAGCTGTAGGAGTATTCCAGAACTTTTGAAACTAAAACTTATTTGGGTGCCTAACTTCAGGTAACTATTTCTAAGGATTTTCACATAGAAGTTGAGAAGTCCTGTTCTGAAATTATGCAGTGAAATTAACTGGCAGTATTATAAGTTATGTTGTGATGTGGAAATTAGAGAAACTTGACACTAGCATTTTCTTTCTTAAAACATATTTTGGATAACGTTGTTGGGGCTCCATGTGCAAGATTTAGTGTCTAACATTAAAAGGTAGAAAGAAACAAGCAAGACAGAAGCCCAAATTCTTCATTAATGAGTTGTATCTGAGCAACATCTAAATTGACCCTTCTCAGTGATAATGATAAAGTTTTTTTCTTTAATTGTATTCGCCCTTTGTTTACAGTTTTTTTCTCAGGTACAGTATGGGAGTCAATTCATTCAAATGTGATTCTACTAAATGTCAGTACATGTATTTATGTCCTAACTATCTCTGTCATTTCTTCTTCCGCATAAATAAACTGTTTCCACACTTCGATGTTCTAGTCACTGTAGAATTTTTGTTTCCTATTGTGGATGTTAGTTATGTCAAAATAAGTTTTTAGCTGATAGTTTGGGTTTCATAATCAACATGTAGTAGCCATGCAAACAAGTCAAAGGTTTTTCTCCGTACAAATTATTTCATTTACATTCTTTATCAGAGTTCCTTTATTTACAGACATGGGTGTCAAAGGTATAGCAATAAAACATTTTTAGTATAAACCTAGGCTTATTTTTTTGAGTATTTGCTTCTTACAATATACTGTATAACATTTACTATTTGTTGGAAATTTAACATTATCAAAGAAAAACATTTTGATATTTCTACATCTATACTAACTGTCTCACATTGATCTGAACCAGAATTTTTGATTTAATGTATATTTGAACCAGCAAATTACTGGTTTTTTTTAATGCTACATACAGATAAGAGGATCTTTTTTGTCCTTCCATTATAAGGTAGCTACTAAACCATCTTGCACTTCTTTTTACTGAAGAGACAGAGGTGTGTGGTCATTCATCATCTTGTATTAGATCAAAGTCAATGCTACCTTTTTCTTTCTCAAAATATCGCATCGATCACTCGTCTCTAAACAGAGACAAAAGAACAAATGTTAAGCTCTCTATGTATACACAGAAAGCTAGTGAACAGGTACGATAAAAAGCCTGACAGAATATTTAAAGTCATATATGCATCCAAGCTGTGGAAAATCAAGATTTTTTTTTTTTTTTTTAATCTCCTAGAAATACTTATCTTTCTTTACTAACCATAGGGAGAGCTTATGATACCTAAACTGCTAGTTTTGGTAGCTTTAGATAGTTATCAAAGGATATCAAAGGTGAAAGGTGATAGAACAGGTGAAATGCATATATAGGTTGGTCGGTGAAAAGGATAAGTGAAATAAATCCAGAGTGCACAAAGTGACGATGACATTTCTGCAATACTCAAGCTAAGCTAAAGTTTCAAAATGTATGTCTATGGCTCTGAACACAGTTATCCATATAGGCATACTTATCTACATGCTCACTATGGTTAATCCAGCTGATTAATTACCAATTGAAAGTCGACTCCTATAGAAGAAAATTACTAAGGTTAATGCTGCCCTGGGGCCTGGCTTAAGGACATCACCAGGAAACTTCTTAGCCTGGTACAGCCCTGAGACTATTACCCATTACTGATCTTCCATGTGGGTGGCAATGAAGATGTAATGCATAGTCCAAGGGCAATCAAAAGAGACTTCAGGGCCTCGAGAAGGTTGGTAAGGGAATCTGGAGCAGAGATAATTTTTACCTCTAGCCTTCCAGTTGCAGGAAACGACATTGGAAGAAACAGACAAGCCCAGTCTATTAATACATGACTCCGTGACTGGTGTCACTGCCATAGTTCCAGATTTTTTGATAATGGGATGGTCTACATGGCATCAGGCCTGCTGGCATCAGATAGGATTCATCTTTCTCAAAGCAGGAAGATATTCTTTGCTCACATACTAGCAGGGCTTATTGGCAGAGTTGTAAACTAGACTTGAAGGGGGAGGGGGATAATATCAGGCTTGCCTATGACAAGCTGGGGAACAACATGCAAGGTTAGAGGGACAAGGTGCTAGTGAGGGCCTTCATCCTGTTGCTCTGAGATATGCTGGGTACACTGGAGCACACCTGAAGTCTTACGGAGATGAACCAGGGGCTCCTGAGGTAATAGGAGCCAACAGGGAAACACCAGGGAAATACCTCAAAGGAATTAAGGTGTGTTGCCCTAAGAAGGTGACAGAGCTGACAGCCCAGCTGAAATGCCTCTACACTGATGCACACAGCATGGGCAACAAGCAGGAGGAGTTGGAAGCCACCCTGCTGCTATAAAGCTACAACCTAGTTGCCGTTACTGAAACTTGGTGGGACAAATCCCATGACTGAAGTGTGGCTATCGATGACTACAGGCTATTCAGAAGGGACAGGAGAGGAAGGAGTGGGGGAGGTATTGCCCTGTACATCAAGAAATGGATAGAGTATGAAGAGCTGTCTCTGAAGAATAGCCACAAGCAGGTCGAAAGCTTATGGATAAGAATTAGAGACCAAGGTAACAAAGGGTACCTTGTGGTTAGTGTTTACTACAGACCACTCAATCAAGGGGAGCCTATTGACAAAGCCTTCTTACTCCAGCTACAGGAGGTATCACGCTCACAGGCCCTCATCCTGCTGGGGGACTTCAACCACGTTTGCACCTGCTGGAAAAGTAGCATGACAAGCTGTAGGCAATCCAGGAGACTCCTGGAGTGCACTGAGGACAACTTCTTAAGCCAGGTAATAGATGTGTTACTGGACCTGATGGTTACCAATGCAAGTGACCTAATCGGTGACGTCAAGATTGGAGGCAGCCTGGGCTGCAGTGATCATGCACTGGTGGCATTTGCAGTCCTGAAGGATATGGGTGTCCTGGTTTGGCT
>NW_009631903.1:0-3769 GCF_000690535.1 Cariama cristata
ATATTTTATAAATATTATTTTGAAAATATAGTTTTTTCCCAGCTTGCCATTTATAATAAACTGTCAAAGCTGTACTTCAGCTCCCATGGGAAATTTATTTCCCTCCATTGTATGCACCCAGCCTCTTATTGTTGGATTTCAGGAGTACAAGGCTACCCACATGGATTTGTTTTGCCTTTAGCAAAAGGGCAATAGTGCATTTTGTTCTGACAAACATTTCCCATCCTAGCATTGGCAAAGAGGAAGGGTCTGGCAGCAGATTTCTTGAGTTCATACTCAGATCTAAATCCTGGATGTAAAATTACCAATATTGTATGTCCTTCTCTGACTTCCAGAACTCATCACAGCCCTGATGATCAAATGGTTATGCTTTAAACTTTGAAGGAATTTATTGTACTGTAAACAGACAAAGTGTTTGGATTTTTGGAAAAGCCTGTGTGATACCATCAAAACTTTTAATTTTAGAACAAGGCATTGCCTGATCTGTGATTAAAGGGTAACGGAGGGAAAACTCTGGTCTTCCTAACTCTATGAGAAATTATAATTGTGCAACCTTTAAACTGCCACAGAAGAATTATTGGGATGTAAGTTTTGTTTCAAGGTGGCTAAGAGTTATTTATAATTAGAGATTTCTTGACCTTGACTCCAGTGATAATATTTGCCTCTCTCTTCACTTCCAAATCGCTGTTCTTCGTAACTTGCTCTTCAGGTTCAGATATGTTTGACAATGTGTTTCTGTGTAAGTCCAATGAAAACTCCTTTGTTTATTTTTAAAATGAAAATAATAATAATAATAATAATGCCCCCTCCCCCCGCTTCCGCCCTGCTTTGCTTGTTTCAGGGCAGAAGTCTGCTTTATAAAACTAATGTATCTGTGTTTTATGGGAGGGCGGGAATAGTAACAAAAGGAATGTAATAAGAGTATTACTCCTGTGACTCGTAGGCATTGTGGCAGGTTCAGACTTTACTTTATCTAGACATGTGCTACTAATGGCAATCAGGATTGAAAGGAAGTTTTTGGTGACTTAATTATGCATCGTTAAGTCAGACTGCTATTAGCTCTGTTCACAAAGCTAACCCTGCACAGAGTAGAGTTGATATGCTCATGCCCATGCCTTTGCATAACCACGTTCATCAGGACAAAAGCAGGTAGAGGTGATTTCCCTTTCATAAGTTATATGGGATGAGCAGAGAATGTGAGATAAAGGTATATTTGCTAGTAAATTTTCTAAGCAATCCAAGTGGGAGTGGGTAAAGTCCTGTGCAGTGTGCTGAGGGTTAACAGAGCTGTATCAGCTGGGAGCCCACTGCCTGTGCAGTGATCAGGGCTCTGTGCTATTGGCTGGGAGCAGGGGAGGGAGGCAGAGGGAGAAAATCCACCGCTTAATTTAGGCAATGACGAATGGGTTGCTGTGCAGGATGTTTCACTCCTGGATGTCTGGGGTGATACAGATGCTAAAAAGGGAAAGGCATTTTCTCATCCTATCTTTACAAGCAAGGTGTCATGGGTGGCCTGCATCTTTTAGTGAGGCTGCTTAAGGAGCTTGGAGGGTGGAGGTCTTAATCATATATAATATTATAGTGCCATGCTACTTTTCCTTGTCCTGTCCCCTGACTTTTCCATGCTTTTGAGCTGGCTGACTCCACATCACAGCCTTTTGTCCAGGCATTGGCATTTTCTTTTGTATCTGGACACATCAAATATGACACCCTTCTGGGCTATTTTATTCCAGAGCTGTAGCTTAAATGTGTTAGGATATATCTTCAGATTGAGCAGGTCTAACCTGTTTAAGCATCTCTGGCAGATAATTGTGTAAGAAGCTTTTGCTTGGCTAAAAAAATGGTGCTGTCAGCTAATACTGTTATGAGAGAGAGTGAATTCAATTTTTATACGCAATGTCTGAGCAAGTGGACGTTGCTTGTGGAGGCTGCAGCTGCTGGCGTCACAGGTAACCCAGGGAGGCTATGGTGTGATTTGGGTAACTATATGTCCAGTGCTCTCAGATAAAATCTTTTTTTCCCTGCTGAGGATGGATTTGGGGGGAATACATTATTTTCCTGATGTTCCTGGATAACCTTTTTCTGATTGGGTCCTTACTGAAGTCATACTGCGCTGCTGTTATTGAGAAATGGCTGTCATGCTGCTGAAGATTCTGGGCATGGACACAACACGTATGAACATGTGTTACTTCCCATTTCTTAGGAGAATCAGTGCCATGGAATGTCTAGTCTTAGGTCTTCCTTCAGCTCAAACGTAATTCCACATAGTGTTTTTTGTGGTATGCTTTTCTTTAGACCATAAGTGAGTATGAGAACTGTACTGCTCACTCTGCATCTTAACCAGTACACTGCACTTCCCTCCTCTTCCTCTTCATTATCCTGGCAAAGCTGAGTGTGTGGATGTGCAAGGAATGGGAGTAAGGAAGAATCTGGATTATGTGACAAAAAGCAAGCACAAGAAAGCTAAAGGTCAAGGAGTGCAATCTGTTAGACCGAGGTATGAAGCCAGAGAGAACCATGGAGGGAACCATTGCACAAAATTTTGGGAAGGATTTTCAGATTTTTTTTAGTACAAGTCTGCTCTGGCATATGGTTGTGGACCACTGGTCTTAACCTCACGGCCCTTTTATTTGCAGCATGTGCTGGTTATAGGTTAGGCTGATGTAGATTGTACTTAGTGTGGTACTGAGATCCTGTCTGCATGTGCTGTGTGCTGATGACACTCAGCCAAAGGCTTTAACGTGCATCATGCAGGCCTGAGATCATAAATGGCTTTTACTTGTAGAATTTCGATGAACAAATGGTCTTTTCTTAGCCCAGCCCAGCCTTGTTTGATTTCTGGTTTAGGAGATAATGATCATTAATTGCTAATTTTTCATGTATAGACCCAACTGTTTTGCCAGAGTTAAAATCAGGTTGAGTTAAAAGCCATCTCGACCTAATAAGACAGTGCTAGGCTATTAGTTTACTTTGGTTCTAGATATTCAACATATCTGTGATATTGGCAGAATGGAAATAATGATGTTAATTTACTCTTGCAAAACACTTCAGGGAACCCAGAAAGAGTAAGTAAATGTCACTTGCTATAGAATAATAAAAGCTGGTTATCAATATCACACATGAGAACAAGAGTAAGTGCACCAACACCACCTTTGGCTTACAAAGAAACAATTAAACAGGTAGAGATACTTCATGAATCCCTACTTCCTCCATGTAACTGGTTTTGGTGCCAAGAAAGATGAAGATACTAAACTAGATAAATCTTTTGTGTAAGGCAATTTTTCTATTCTGACTGCTTCGGAAATTCTGTTAGAAGCAAAATGAAGTGCTTTAAAAATATCTTTCTTGGTTTCAGATTTAGCATAAGAAAACATAGACTGGAAGGGACCTCAAGAGGTGATCTAGTATCCTCCCAAAACCAAAGGCAAGATCAGCATACCAAAGCCATCCTGACAGATGTTTGCTTGCGCTCTCCTCAGCCCCGTGCTGGAAATCCCAGAGCCTCCATTGGTGACCTGTTCCAGCCTCTGCTGTCGTTACAGAGTGGCACGGAGCCTTGAGCTGGCACGCAAGAGCAGAGGGATCCATTACATGGTGTCTGTCCTTGTCATTTCATGATTTCAATTTGTAACATTTGACCTCTAGAGCAAAGTCCTGGTATTAGCACATGTCAGGGTTGCTTTTCAAGTCCAAGTCATGTCAACAGTCCGTGATTTGCATTTTATCACAAGACGCCATGGTGCTTAGTCGTGTGTCCCGTCCCCCCCCC
>NW_009631903.1:3845-63239 GCF_000690535.1 Cariama cristata
CAGGAATGCACAGTGTATATTTGGGGCTCTCTTGGCCCATTGTGCAGCAAACAAAAGTCAGACCCTTTAGTGACAAAAGGAGTGACTCTCCTCTCAGTTATGATAATAAACTGGGACTTGCCCTTTTGCAAGGTGTGGTGTTGCCTGGGCTGTAAACCTATGAGGAGATGAAGGTTTTCAGGCTGTACTTACTCAGTTGGCTTGAGCAGTGCAGCCAGGATGATTTTTTTCCCTGGTGCCTGTGCTTTAACTGCTCAGATTGCTCTCTTCTGTTGGTCTCTCTTTGTTGCTCTTTGTTGATGTTTCAGGTGTGTGGAGAGGATGTTACATTCACCAAAGGAACACCATGTTTGGAGATAATGAAACATGGAAAATCCTTTGTTCCAGGCTGTCTCCTCCATGGCTTCTGTGTGTGCCTCAGCTGATGGGCATTCCCTTTCTGCTTCACTGGTCTTTCAGGCCTTCCCTTCTCTCAGTCCTTCTGTCCCTTGAGGCTGGGCACAGAAGCTGTAGCACAACCCTTCCAGTTCAGTGCTGTCTGCCACATCAGTCTCTTCAGATCTTACCATGTACTGAAATGCCCCTTACCAGGAAATCTCTTTGAGTATTTTATGTTTGGATGGAGAGGAATGGGAGCTTGGGGCTGAGCCAGAGATTTCCGATACGACATGAGACATTGTGGCATCCTCTGGGACAGAGGGCATTCAGTGCTCCTGGCTTCAGGTTTGCAATCTGCCATCAAAGAGTCTTTCAGAATTGCAGTGAAGAAGTGAGTGTCGACTACCAAGGTAGTACCAAAATCCCTGAGCGAGAGTCCTTATGCTGATGAGAGACCATGAGAACTACAGTCTCGCACAAGTACAGGTGGAAGACAATATGCCCTGCCATGCAGCCTTCACTGCTGTCATACTGCTGTCACCCTTGCCTTGGGCCCTTCCAGAAGAAAGGTCTCTGCCCTGTTCCTGGCTGGGATGTGCCACCGCCCCTGAGCTGGGTGGGCACACGGGGCTTTGCTGCCACCCAACGGGGAAGTGCAGAGTCCTGATGGTGCTCACGCAGGCCTCCTTATTTACCTTCATGTAAGCAGTCAAGAGCTTGCTAAAAGCAAAGCGAGAAATAACACCGATTGCTTTAGAAGACAGGAACTTTTTGCAGTGATGAGTTTTGTAGCTCATTCCTTACAAATCTGAAGTATGTACAGAGCTTGCCTGGCAGTCTTTGAATCATAAACAGCATGAAAAACAGAAGAGGTACTTTCCCTCTTCTACCGAGTATGTCTGTAATGGTGAAGATTGAATCTTTGTACAGGGCCTGGGAAGTGTTTGAGGAAAGGAAGAGGTACCTTTGCATTGCTGTGTAATTCTCCCCTTTGGTTATCAAATGTGGCAGTGGGTGTGTGGTTAATGAGGGTTAATGAACTGAGTAACTGACAACAAATGCGTTTGTTTGTTTATTTGTAGATTGTGCTGGCTGTGGAAGAGACATAAAAAATGGACAAGCATTGCTAGCTCTCGATAAGCAGTGGCACCTGGGGTGCTTTAAGTGCAAGGCCTGCGGGAAGGTCCTAACCGGAGAATACATCAGCAAGTAAGTAACCTCTGCATCTCTTCTGCACTCTTGGCATGAGTTCTTGTTGCCAGTGGAGAAGAGCTTGTAGAAAAGTTCACCTTTCAAAATACAGTTTTGACTATCTTTCCGTATACACCAAAATCTTTGTTCCCAGAGAGAGATGAGTTGGGAAAGGAAAGTTGAATAAAAAGTGCAACTGAAAGGTGATGTTTAATGATAATAATATATATTTAATACCGATATGGAAGGGGATATATGTCCATGTTCCCACAAAGGATTACATGAATTCCTGCCTAATTTTTCTGTGTTAGCCAGAAAAAACTTTGTGTCATTTTGCTTTCCAACAGGTGATTTTGAAAGAAAAAAAGTAGAAACCTGTACATTGCTTGCCTTTGCTAGAGAATAGAGTAAATGTGATAATGTAATTGGCCTGACAAAGTATTTCTCATCTCCATATGAGAAACTAATTAAGAGGGTTTTGAGTGGAAGGAAGTGTAGAGGAAGAAAATGGGGAAAAGTGTAACAATAAAATAGAGGGAATGAAGATACAGTCTGTTTCCCCTTTCCAGCATATAGCAAAGAGAAAAAATAGGGAAACAATGTATGTTTCACAAACCTGTCATTAAGGGGTGTATAATATTTAATAAAAAGTAGCATCTGTAATTTCTCAAAAGAAGTTCAGTGCCTCAGAAATACTCCTAAGCTGACTAGTGTTTCCACTTTTACTGTATGTTCCTTGTTCATACTGGAAAACTACATAACCTTACATCTAAAAGTAACTGCTTATATTCTTGCAGACTACCAAAGATTATTTTTTTTTGCTGAAGTGAACAAAAACTACCTGCCTATGATAAAGACTGTGATCTCTCATCCCTGTGGACGTAGTTCCCCTGATTCCCTAGAATTGCACCACCTATAGGTGTAGAGAGTCTGTTCTAAAGCATGAGAGATGTACTTCAGTGGTTTGTGCTGGTTGCCTTTTCTTGATGGGAATTTAAGGAATAATTCTAAGAGGCACTAATGAGAATATGATTTTTTTTTTCTACTACAAAATGTTTCCCTTGAATTCTCTCTCATTTGCTTATTGCTGTGTGTAGGAGTTCCAGACTGAAGACAAGGGAAGAGTGTAAGTCATGCTGTAACCTGTTTATTAAAAGGTGATTTGTAATTTGTGGACTTTCTTTTTCAGAGATGGCGCTCCTTATTGTGAAAAGGACTATCAAATTCTTTTTGGAGTGAAATGTGAAGCATGTCACCAGTTCATTACTGGGAAAGTCCTAGAGGTAGGTGTTTTGTAAACTAGAGTTTAAGAATTGGGCCATATTCCATTATGTCCTCATGGAACTGCAGAGAATACAAAAATTCTCATAGGAAAGTTTTTTTTTCTGCTGATTTTAGAGCAAAATTGCTAATTTTCAGAAATACTTCCACTGTTTTAACTTTGCAGTCATCAGGAAAAGTATGTGATAGGGAATTAATTGCACTAATTTCAATGCATCTGTGGTTTCTATGTTTCTCTTTTAATGGTGATGTGCAAAGTCTGTTACACTGCTTATTCTGTGTCAAATTTGATATATTTATAGAAGTAATTTGAGTACTAGAATCACATTTGGCAACCATAAGTTTGCCAAAAGTTACGACATGAGATTTTGCTTCTTAAATGAGGCCAGATGATCTGAATGATGCTGAGAAGGTGAGAGGGAGAAATATGCAGAAGAGGTAAATTATATGTTCAGAAAAGAGAAGGCAGAAAACATCTGACCCATCTCCCTTGTTGACTCTTAGTTCAAGTCCTTAGTGTTCTCATGGAAACCGACCATATCTTTAGAGTTGTGTATCTTTTGTTGTCAGTACTGATCTCCGTCTCCCATGGCTGTGATGAGTCCTCTTTGAGCTGGAACCCTTGAACTATAACTATGTGTGCATCCCTCTATGTCATCACGGAAATGTGTAAGAGGCAAAAATGCAGAGGACCTTCCTTGTCACGCTGTCATTGAGATATGAGAAGCAAAACTGTTATCTTTTTTCCCTGTAGGAAACTCTGTTCAATGGAAAGAACCTAAGCTTTGAGCTGGGCTGTATGGCTTGACTCCAGCTGTAGTGGTTTTTAATACTCTACTTTTCCTGGAAAAAAACTTTTACATAATAAAGTTTGTGGAAGAAATGGGGAACCACGAAGAACTTCAGTTACAGGTGTATTTTATGAAGAAGAAACTGGATGTACTGTATGTTTACAGTCAATGACAGAAAATAAACTTGAAGGTGTTAGAGAAATAGAAACAGGTGGAATTTGCTAGTGAATGTGTATTACAGGTTCTCTTTGTGTCCCATCTACTGCACGTATGAAACTGTGTCAGCCCTCATATGTGAAGTTTCAGGTTTGATGTAAAGTGGTAACAGCTTGTGATTTTAGTTCTGGAGGTTTCTCTGGTTCAGCATTCAGAATATTAACCAGAATGGTAGCCACCAAATGAGGGACTTGGAACACATGTGGACACCCAGTGCATTTGTCACTGCGTCTACTGGAAGGAAGTACAATTTTTTAATCAGCCAGGCTCTTAGTCTGCCTCCTTTGCAATGTGTATCTAATTCCTTTGGAGATCTGCATAGATAATTAGTGAGAACAGTCTGAGTTTTCCCTTGAGTAGGAAGGCTGTGTCTCTGACTTTGATCTAGTGGTCTGCTACCATCTGCTTGTCTATTCCTGTCTGCTGATGAGTTTTTCAGTTTAGTACTATGTATTGGTGACGCCGTAGTTGCATTCCGCTGCAGGAAGTACTGCAGGAGAGAAGTAATTCCATTTGTGAGATTGGGAAGCATAAAATAATTAAAAAATTAGTTTGGATGCACATGGTAGGTGCTCTAACCTACAAGCAATGCAACCTCTTTAGAGGCATGGAGATGAGAATGATAAAAGATTTTTAAAAAGTTACTGGAGTCTGCGACCAGCTGGGAAGAAATAAGCTATTCCTATTTGGACCTTTTGTGTAGTGGATGCGAATATAGCAAGAATCCAGTCATGTTACTCTTCCTAGCATCAGTGAGGAAGAAACCTAGTATTTTGAGAGAATCATGAGCTGTATCCTTTCAGAACTGAGTAAGTTGAGACTAAGAAAAGATTAGTTCATTTGAACTAGTACTTAGCTGTCCATCATAATCTAAGCTAAAGTTCAGGTTATCAGAGACTTTGTGTCCTGGGCAGAATCTTGATGCAGTCATTTTGGCCCCAAGGGTCTCACACCGTAGTTCTTACTCTTCTGGTGGCTTCAGAAGAAGAGACAACATTTTGCTGAAGCAATGAAACATGTCCAACCTCTTGCAAGGATCCACCTAAGGGTCAAAATCAGATAAAAGAGATAAAGATTTTTCCATTTGACTTAGACCCTGCAGAATCAGAATATGCTGATGAATTGGAAACAGGCCCTTTGAATGATCTTATCAATACATGGAAATATTAAGCATGCTAAATTCTGGGTAGGACTAGAAATTTTGCTTGAATATTTGTGCCTCTCATTATCAAGAGGCACAACCCATAATAATACAGTAGAGGGCAGCAGTAGTTCTCAATGTGTAACTGAGACCAAACTCCTCTAAAGCCTGTGGAAGTTGAATTTTTTATGTAGTGCAACTCTTGAAGGCTGACTGGTATCTGAAAGGTGTGGATTGGACAAGTCCTGAGAGACTTTCAACAACAAAGTTAGTACTGTGTAGTCAGGGGGGCCATTCAGACATTGGCTTAACTGCATCAGAGTAGGTATTAGCAGCCTGGATAGTCCAGGAATAGAGTTCTCCAGGTATTATCTGGGAATGCAGATACAGGAGAGACATCCAAGCACTTTCTATCATTAAGTGCTGCTTGAAAAGATAAGAAGATACAGGTGAGCAACTAATATTCAATAATCAGAGCAATTTATCAGAACCATGGGCTAGTTTCTTGGCTCGTCCTAGAAACCTTTTACACTGTCAGATATGCACAGTTCCAAAGGGACAGTACTAATGACTCTAAATTAGACTAAAGAAACTAGTAAGTCAAAACTTAGGATGAGAAAATTGTGTCAGCATGTGTGTCCCCTTTGGGCAGAAAAGGTAGTCTAAAGGATGGGGTCAGAGCATGACATAAATCCTCTGGTAATAACGGAAATGAGAGATCGGAAGCAGCCAGAGGGCCACAGAAGATAATTCACAGAACAGGATGCCACAGTTCAGGGAGGGCTGCAGACCTGTTTGAAGCAGGACAATTAATAATCTCCTTATCCTGTACAGGAAATCACCCACAACCTTCAGTACACCTGATGTTTTAATTTATATGAAGCTTGAGATTCTCACAGGAGGATTACTGTCTTCCCTCTTTGTTTTCTTTGGCAACGTTTCTTTGGCAGCTTTGGGTATTTTTGATGATTTATGTCATGGGTTTTCTCTTATCCTACTGCCTCTCTTGGGAAGGAAACTGCATGCTTGATACGAAGTAGCACAATTATAGGAACTGTCTAGGTAGAGGTTATGGCATCACTGACCAGCCCAAGTTATACCTGCTAACATCTGGTGGGAAAAAAACCCACCACTTTGTATTTTGCCTTTCTTAGTAAAAATGCTAGTAGTAAATTCACTCATCAGTATCTTTCATTTTATTTGTCAATAAAACAATTTATTATGTCAGGAGCAGAGTATACTATTTCATGATCTTCATCCAAAGAAATGATTACAAGAGATTGAAGGGAAGTATGTTGTATACACACACTTTCCTCTAACGGATCAGAAGTGATTAGCAGCATTAGATTGTAGTGCTGCTTTATTTTCTGCTTATTCTTATTACATCTGGGACAGTCTCTGGAAAAGCTGAAGGGAAGTGAAAGCATGAAGCTTAACTTTGGATTCACAGAGGCTGGTAGTATCTATTTTTCCAGTAAAAGCTTAATTTTTTTTTTTTTTTTATTTAAAGAGAAATTTAGATTCTTTGCAACATTGCAGGCTTGCAGCTCCTGCTCATTTGTATCCCTCAGTATGGCTTAGCACCTCTGGAAAACCAGGCTTTCGGTCTTCTACAGTAAGCAGCCAGCAAGAGAGACAACCATTTCTGATGTGGACCTAAGTGTCCATCTCAGAAGCAGCTATGCTGTGCCCCTGGTAGGCAGCCTCAGCAAAGCCTGTCAGAAAGACCAAGGTCTGAGTTCAAACCTTGAGAGTCAAGCCTTGAGAGGATGGACTCCGTCCAGCCATTCTGTAGAGGTGATCCCTCTGCTCAGTTAAGAAATGCATTACTAGAAAAACAGTGCTATTTTTGCTAATATCCACATATCATGGAAAAATGCTGTTTTTTCTAGGCCATAGAACTAACAACTTCCAGTAGCCATGAAAACATGCAACAAAAATTCCATATGCGTTTAAATCAGCTCAGATATTTCTCATGTGTTACTTGGCACATAACTTTCTGTGACAAATAGTCACAGATGATAGATGAGTGTATGCCAACACAAATCATGAGGTAAATAGACAATATGAAATAGATAATGAAACTTTCTTGAGCATACTGGATACTTTAATACTTGAGTATTTCAGGAAATGTTGTCAAGGCAGCCGAGGTCATTGCTCTTCCTTGGGTTTCTCCAGCAGAAAGGAATCTTTATTTATGAAAGGTTACTCATTTCCCATCAACTCTGGTGAGAAACATTTTTGTCAGGCAATAACAGCATAGTGAGAGTGAGGACCATAGACCTTCCATTAAGCTATTTTCATCACTTCAAGGCTTGCCTATGTAAAGATGCTCATCTGATCCTAATCCTGCAAATTTCTGTGTAGACCTGTAACACGACAAATCTAAATAAACTTCAGCACATATTTAGCTACTTGAAAGATGCTGGCCTAAATATTTTTTGTCTAATGTTGCTATCATACACAATATAACTACTCCTCCAGGGCTTGATTCAAAATACATTAAATCAATGAGAAACTTTCCATTGACTTCAGAGAGTGGTGGATCATGCCTATATCAATGTATTTAATCTTTGCTTATCTGAAGTGTTTTACAAAACTTCTAAGCAGAATTCTTTTAGTTCTGCAGAAAGGAGACATCAGGGCGTCCGGTGGATATTTTGCATGAAATCATGCAGAAAGCCTGAGAATAAGATTCAGGTCTTAGGTTTTCACTTTTTTTGGCTGTTACTGATATGAACAGGATTTGATCTTATGATCTAGAGATAGAGATGTATGTATCTGCTATCAAATCCCTCAGCCATCTTGCTACTTCACCCATTTATTTTTATAATACTACTTGCTTAATATTAATTTGCAAATAAAAAGGCATTGTGTGATTTTTTTTCCTGGTTGTGCGTAGCTCGAGTTCCTGTTCTGATGGGCTGCTGCCTGCCCTGTATTTGTTTCCTGTGCACTGCTGAAACTTGCACCCCACCTTGTAAGCAGTGGCATAACGCCATCGGAACAGATGGACCTGAAAAGAGAAATGCCAGGGCACCAGAAGGCTCCCTTGACTTCAGCCTGCAAGGTCAAGTTCTAAATGTGGTCTTGATATTGTAGTTTATGCTGAGCTTCTCCTGCTTTTAAAGAGGAGTAGGAATTTAAGATGTGGTATTTAATGTGAAGGTGGTTTAGTGCTTGTAGATACTGTTACTCTAATGTGCCAGAATTTTACGGTCTCATCTGTGCTGCAACTGACTCTGAAAGATGTGAATTCTGAGACACCTTGACTTCTGAAGTTAGAAATAAATAACAATAATTATGAGGAGAAAGAACCAACCAACCAGTGAAAGCTGCTATGGTTGTGTCAGGAAACTGTATGTGTGTTTAAGAGGCAAAGAATGTGAGCCAGAAGAGTCTCTAAGTTTCTGCAAGTGTTGTTTTCAGAGCTAGATTTAGAAACCTGTGGTGTGAGGAGTTAGAGAAGTTGCTGCTGATTCTTTACATGTGAATGAGTCTGTTCTAAATAAATAAATAACAAATAAATGACAGAACAACATTGCTGGTTCCCATACGAACTGTAAATTATTTATTTGAACAATGCCTGTTTATGTTGTTCAGGTATGTACCTTCTGCCAACACTTACCCGTGCAAGCAGCTTTGCTCATGTGAGTATTAGTATTCAGATGCTTCAGCTGATTGACTTGCAGGGAAACTCAGTAGCCTACATGTTTAAGTAATTTATTTTAAGGAGATTTAGGCTCATAGCTCATGTGAAAACATCACCCTTCTCGTCAAATATCCATGCAGTACGGAGTTTAGTTTGGTACTTCAGTACATTCATACGTCTGGGCCTGTATTCTTATAACAGTACGCTTTCTAGATTGAGGAGCTGTGTAGAGAATCTCTTAAAGCAAACAGAGTTTTATTTCAATTCCATTCAGAAATATTGAATGAAAGGCTAACATATGTTCTTCTGCTGAACGAAATATTTAGCAAGGCTGTTTTCATAGTAGTTATGCAGGAAGTATCACGAAATGTGTCATTTACTGGATTTTAATGATGCAACCCGTAGTGGTAATACAGGTTGAGGTGATGTAAAATTAAACATTTTTATAAATGAAGCAATTGATGAACTGAACAAAGACTGATGATATGATGGATCCAAACGGGTTTGCATTTGGTAGTATGTTAAAGTTGTGGTGAAATAATATCCCTGAAGAATGTATTGCCATTCTGTTTTCCTGGCATTACGCATCTACTGGTTTGGGTGTATCTCCCAGTATCTCCCAGTCACCGTTGTGATCTTCACACACCATAAAAATGCAGGACAAGAGGCTACACAGCAAATGAGAAGAAGCAGTGGAGTTTAGTGCATGTGGTTTGCTTTATGTTTAATTTTACTGCTGTTACAATAAATAAGAAAACACCAACATGTTGTCTGGATGTCCCAGGTTAATGATAAGAAAAAGCAGAAGTACACGCTGTGACCATTTGCCCTCTTAGTCAGGTATATATACTGCAGACCACAGGACCTTTTTAGTTATGGAAAATACCTGCTGAGAGATCAGATAGGGTCAGTGCACAAAGCCCACTGTAAATTCATCAAATGTTCACAGAGTGTGTCTGAAGTGTGATCTCACCCAAAATGTGCAAATAGGAAAAAGGGATGCACGTACCACTGTGAGAAGTGGCCCCAGCACTCTGCCTGCATTAACCTGAATTGGACTAGAATACAATCTCAGTGTAAGTGTTTCTGACAAAACTAGACTAACACCCAGAAGGCTGTATAAATTCTTCAGAAGCCATGGAAGTAATATTTAATAACTTCCAGAGAAAGAGAGCACTAATTTCATAATCATCAGACACGTCTCCCCAAGGGAAAAATGTTCTGAGTTGTATCAACATCAAATAGTGGCACACAAGTGATGAGAAATGGTCCTGCCCCTGCCTGTGCAGGGTGTTCTTCCCCCTTTTCCTTTTTCAGAATAGGTTGGCCAAGTTACTCCCAGAGTGGGTTTAATGTGCCGGGAGGGTTATTTGCTTGTTTTGGTGGGTGTGTGCAGGAAAGTGCGTGAGTGCGAGCAGAGGAGGAGTGAGGCTCAGGGCTGGGTGCAGTTCCAGGCACTTCACTCTGAGCTGGTTTGCTCAAAACACAAAACGTCTGCACATCGCTTCTGGTAGTGCTCTGAATTTGAACGGAGGTGGAGGGAGTCTGCCCGCCAGGCTGAGGAGGGAATGGGCTTAGACTGAAGAATTATTATCAGAAGGTAAACCCCTTCCTATGAAACTAGATCTGAACTGGAAGGGGTCATGGCTTGCTTTTGCGGGGGGAGAGGGAGGTGCAGCTTTGTAATGTGACTGAATACCTTGCCAGTTGTATCATAATAGGGTACTTGTACTCTTGTTCCTGTGCACCAGAAAGATTTTTTTTTAAAGGCTGCGTGTAATTCTGTGGTTTAGATAAAGAGAGTGCAGATAACATGTTTCTAAACTGTCAGGAAGAGAAGGGGACAGCACAGAGCTTGGACTGTTTCTGATTGCAACTGATTGCTGATGTATGGAGGAACAATACAATTCTTTATCTCAAATAATTCTTGATATAGTTTGTTGACTCTTTTGATCACTTCTGGAGATTTGTTGCATAGAAGTAAGGTTAGAGTTTGTTTCCAGTTTCCCTGCCTTTTTGCTGAGAAACGTGTTTTATCAGTTAATATAGAAAGCAGTTTGGTTTTTTTCCCTAATGCGGGGTTTGTTTGCATAAAAATGGGGAAATGAAAAGTTTAATAATAACTCAGGATATGGGTAAATGGTTCAGACAGGTTGTCTGTGTAGCTAGCAGCATAGATTTAACTTAGTTTAGACTACCCTTCCCTGATGAAAAATATGCTAGTGTAACTGCCTAGAACATCACACCGTGCACAGGGTCAAAAACCTAGAATAAATATACTTCCAGAAAAATGATGTAAATTGCTTCATGTAAAAATCTTTCTAACAGGATTTTGGTGATCCACCTCCCCTATATCAAAGATTGAATTTAGCAAGAGGGATACCTGTAGTTGGAAAAGACGTGACATATAAAGATAACAAAAGAGTATCTGAAGTTGACAGAGGCCTAACAGAAGTTCAGTTGCTATGGCAGCATGATCACAAGGCATTAAGTTTTCAGCAGTGGTTTGGAAACCATCCTTCAGTCAATTTGAACATCAATAGGAAGGGGAGGAATGTTAAAAGGATGTGGCGATGGTGAATAAGAAGAGCAAGTTGTAACAAGTGACTTGAAAAAATAACCAGTTAAAGCTTCCTTATTGCCACAAAGGGATTTGTGAAATCTTGCAGATGCTTATAAAAATTTGGCCTAACTGTATAAATTGCTTTTGTGAGTACAGTGTTGCTGATTAGATCTGTATTTCCTAGCACAGCATCTTAACTTCTACATTTTGATTTAGTTAAATATTCTCTAGTGTTTTTCTTGCACTAAATATTACTGAAAAGCTTCAGCAGGCTGATCAAAATACTGTAAAATGATTAGTATAAAGTTTCTTGGCACCACCAGCAGCCTTTGTGATATTGCACGTATTCCAGTAACACACAACAGCTACTTAAAACAAGTAGTTTTTTCATGTCTTAGAGGTGCACATAACACATAGCATTTTGTAGCAGAAGAGTAACTTACCTGGATGACTTTATTTTTCTTATTACATAGTTGTATTAAGAATGGAATTGCATGGTTGTCACTGCAGAACATGTCGTCTTGTTCTCCTCTTGGAACAGTCTGCTTTAGGGAAAACATAGTAATCTGTTTTTATTTTGTAGCTCCTATTGCTTCTTCTGCTCATCTTTTAAACCTTTGCTTTGTGCTAGTGCTACTTGCTACAGTCACCCACAACAGAGATATAAAATTAATAATGATCCTTGCACCAAAGTACTTACACTGAAAACAAAAGTTCCTCCAGTGTCGCAGTCTCACTGTCAGCTGGGGTGTAGGGATAGGGGAATGTGAGAATGCACTTAGTAGCAATATGAAATTATTTCAGCTGGTTACTTTTTGTTTGCCCCAGACTGAGATCACAGTGAAAAATGGATTAAGTGGTGACATTTTTTTTTGCAGGATTGCGATCTTTCATTTGTAAGTCCTGCTTTAAGTACTCCTATCAGTGGAGAGTGACTACTACTGACTTCTAGAAGAGCAGGATAGGACAGACCTGTTCCCCGTAAAAAGTAATTTTTGGGAAGAATGCAGCAATGACATGTTTGAAACTTGAAAAGTGGAGAAGAGCCTGTTGGGGCAAGTCTGTAGCTGTCACCTGTTTGTAACAGGCTCCATCCAGGTATCCTGCTCAGTCTTCGCTCTGTGAGGATTCAGTCCCCTCTCTCTTTTGTCTGCTTTGTCAGGGTGCTTTCCTGGAGAGAAAAAAAAGGAAAGAAAAAACAAAACCAAAAAATACGTGTGGAATCTCTAGGGACTTTGAAGTCCACAGAATTAACAACTGTCTTTACTGAGCAGATGCATTGCAGATGAAGAAATATAATACACATGAGTATTTTGCAGGTGATTAAATGTTTGAAATGACCACCTGGAGCATAAAATGGGTAGATTTTAATTACATGCTTGTGCTACATTAGAAGATCATACAGGTCTAATAGGTCCTTGGATAGATACCTGGGATGTATATCATTTACTGCAAGCCTTTTCTTTGTAAGGGGAAAAATAGCACACAGCAAGAGGTGCACCTTTTCATCACCAGCAACACAGCTACTCTGGCATTTAAACTGTCTGTGAAAGTAGCTCGGTGTGTTTTGTGGTTTGGAGAGATCTCTGAAATGAGCATCATAAATCATTTGAGTATGAGTTAAAATGTTAAGAAATTGACTTTTACGTGTAGGATTTGGAGAGAGAAATTTGTTATACATACAGATGGATCTGTCGTTGCTTTGAATTCTGTAAAGTAGTTGCATCTTGGCTGGAAAGTGTTTTTTCTTAGCAATGAGGAGAGTAGGAACTCAGCAGCACCCTTGAACTACTCCTCTTGAAGCAGCAATCATAGAGACCCTATACTCGGTTGAAAACTAAGTGGCAGCAAATGATGTTAGGTATCCCTTTCTGCTTTATGTCCATCACCTCTTTCCTATTTGTCACCATAGTAGTATGTTATATCATGGTTATTTTATTGGAATAGTTTTCCCGTGGTAATTAGAAATCTTGATTTTATATGGAGCTGAAGAAAACAAAGTAGGAAGCAAAATCCCTGTGCCTTGGCTCTGACAAACACGCTGTGATGGGATGTTCATGCCAGCTAGGATTCAAAAGTATGCTTGCATAATTTTGCATCTGTAATTGGAAATCACATGTATCAGCAGTGAGAAAACTGACAAATAGGACAAAAAAAAAGGACTTCTGCCAAAAAAAAAGGCTCTACTTTTAGCAGAGTACATGTTGATGGTCTGATATTTATTCGAAGTTATTCTATTTGAGAAAGGGACAGCTATTTCTCTGCACTATCTATCCACTGGTTACCTTGATGTCCTTTGTTATTTCCATTTTAAATTTAGTATAACATAAACACTTTGGCCAGAATTACAAAACGAGGATTCCTGAGAAATGTCTGGATGTACTTACATCCAGGCTTATAATTTTATATGGGTGACTCTGGAGTTAAGAGGAATGTGATTGGGAAGAAAAATATTTGAAGAAAATCTGTCCCTTCTCTAGATTGTCATCTGTTGCTTGTTGTGACCTCTTGCTGGAAGAGATTTCCAAAGGTAGCGGGTAGCATTGCAGTTAAGCAAGGATAAAACCCATTCTTTAGGCTTTTTAAAGCATTATCGGATCAAAATAGTTGGAATGACAGTGACTTTTAGGATCAGTTTTCTACAGGAGCAGGCTCTAGTCACTAAAAGAAAAAATATTCCCTGCTCAATTTACTTGTAACTTGTTTTCCTATTAGAAAAATCTTTTGAGTCTACCAGGTACAAATCAGCATAAACTGAGTACTTCATGTCTATTTTGTTTCTTACAGGCTACCTTTATTTTACATTCTCTGGTTATTTTCTACAGATGTACTGTGTCTGACCTCATGCTTAGTTTCCTTTCCCCCTCCTTTGGCCTTCGCAACTTTTATTTCTGTGTTGTTCTTGGGACACTCCCTCTAAACTGAATGCAGACATCAGAATGGAGACCAGGCTTTGCTAAATCACATGCCAAAGGTTGCACGGTTCCTAAAACAGCCTTCTGACAGAAAACTGGAAAGACAGTTTTGTGTTAGATGAACAAGAAAATAAGCTACAGTTACTTGGATCTAGTGGTGTGCTGCACGGAGGTCCGGCAGGGCTGCGAGTCAGAATTTGAGTTCTCTGCTTGGCTGTGCTGCAAGCATTAATTTTGATCCAAGGTGAGTTGCTTCATCTCCCAAGCTCTCACTTGCTTTGTCAGTTAGAAGGTGGTTTGCAGTGGCCCACTGAATAGGTTAACATGAGTTTTGCCCAGTGCTACATTGGCCTGTTCTCTCAGCCTTCCCCGTACTACAGAGCCCTGTCTCAGTGCCGGACTCTCTGGGTCAGTAGCAATTCCGGTGCTGATGCAGCATACCCAACCCCAGAACTTCTCCTGGCATTGAACTTGAATTGTCTCTCTGAACCACAAGCCACATCAACAAAAGCTCCCTTCTAGCAGTGAAGCCCCTGCTGTACCAGGAATACCAGCCAAGACAAGTCTCAGTGAACTGGTTTAATTGTATTGGAAATTTTTCCAGTGTAACCTTAGACTCTTACTCTAATTATTCTGCTGTTTTGCATGTTTTACATAGCCTGATGCATGCATAAAAGCTTCTATCTGTATAAAGCCTATTGGAATGGATTTTAAGGTCAGAGGAACTGCTAAAATCATCTTGCTTGACCTTCTCTTTTCAAAATCATAGAGCTTTTCCCTAGAAACCAAATGAAAGCTTATCCTTTGGGAAAATATCCTGCCTTGTCATGAAGGTTGCAGAGTGACTGTAGGGCCAAAAATTTTCCCTCTTGCTGCTTAAATTACCTTTACTTTTTAGAAACTTCACCTTATTTTGAGATTAAATTTGTCTAAGTTTCTGATGTTGTCATACTTTTTTCAGTGGGATTGAAAAGCTCATGCTCTTTCCTGCTACTCTCTCCTTTCTTTGGTTTTAGTCACTGTTTGTGTCTGTTGTGATCTAGTCATCTCTGAAGCCTCTCTCAGAATAATAATTTGACTCTTGAGTCCTTCAGGTTCACAGCTGAAGACTCACATTGTTTTGATGGTTTTCCACTGAACTCTGTTCTGTAGACCCACATGTACACACTCATCAGCGTTATAATGATACCTGTAGTCAAAAGCAAAACCTTTCTTCTGCTTTTCCTTTATATTCTTTGTATACATTAAATGATCAGAAGAGCTAGCCCTTTCAGGTACTCTGAGAACATTTTGTGGGACATTATTAATGATATTCTCAAAACTCCCTCTCTCAGTTGCTATTGCCCACAACATGGCACTCGATCTCACAGGACCCTGCTTTTTTGATTTGCAGGCATATTACGGTAGACTATTAAAACACACTTATTGGGTTTAGATAGCTTAAACAAGCATTGTCTTTGAGTCATCAGCATTTTATATTCTTTTCCTGGCCATTAGTAGAGGTACCTCATGCTGTGGGTAGAAGGAAGTAATCTCGGAGGTACCTGGCTTAGCAGAGCCTCCCCTGCTAACACATCCATCTGTCAGACAACTGCCTGTAGTTTTCATAAGACTCTTGAGTACATATTATTCAAATCTCCTGTTTTGTAAATGTTGACTCATGGCAAACACTATTCAAAAAAATCTTGCTCAATGAACAGTATGAAACAGGAAAAATAAGCCTTTTGGCATTGTCAAATACAGACCAGAAAGATACACCTCCTGAATACTCCTGCCTTTTCTGTGTCATCTTTCATCATTTTTCATCTACAGCTCACAAGGGATCTTTGCCTAATCTGTGATTTCCCTCCCCTCCCATGCTTTAATAAAGACTCTTACTGTCTTTAAACATATTGTCCATAGTTATTTCTTTGGTAACTTCAGCTTTCTTATCAGTTGTCTATATTTCTAACTTAATGACTTAGTCATTGCCTTTTCTTTCTTTTTTTTTTTTTTTTCGTTAATAGCATCTCATTTCTTACAATCAATCTGTGCATCAAGCTTATGGACCATGATAACTTTTTTGTTTGTATTTTAGAATACAGAATTTGGGACGTTCAGTAGAATGTCTTAAACATTCCTGGGTTTATCCCTTTATGATTGCTTTAAGATCTAGGAATATGTATGTCCGTTTAAAATTCCACATGCACATACATATATATGCATATTTAACACTGCTCTTTATTTCTGTCTGTCTATACATGCAATCAAATCATGATCAGAATGGAGATAATTGCTAGTTTTTGGAATTGCAAATAACATTTTTATGTTAGGATGAGATCTAGTATTTATTACCTGCTGTGAGGTGCAAGACTTTCTGATTTATGAAATAATTCTGTTGGGGGGGTTTAAAAGGTACAAAGGAGGTTTGTTACTGCCTTTTCTAGCTAAATTTCAGCAGGTTGAAGTCAGCTATAGTTCTGCTGACTGAGAAAGTTGTTTCTAATTAAACAAACTAGTAAAATCTCAGTTTTCCAAGATACTTCCCGTTGTTTTGGAGATACCATTGCAGCACTGCAAATCTGACTTCAGTTAATGTGATCTGAAAATACATTTACATCAAGCTCTGTTATTAGAAGTTCAGCCAGAGGGACAGGTCGAGGGACTAACAGTCACTTCACGCAAAGAGTTAAAAGGAGAAACGCGGTTGTTTTTCACTCTTGAACTCACATATTTCTGGTAACTCAGTGGTCCTGTTGTCACGTAACAAAAAAAAGCCATGAACATGACTTGGACAGTGGGAGATTCCTGGTGCTACGGAAGACTTCATATCGTATGCATCCGGTACATAATCCAGTCACAGGACTCCATGCTGTCCCTTGACTTGTGCCATATAACTAACACTCAGCAGCAAACCAAGCCAAGGGCTTGGCTTTGCTTTCGGCAGGCTGGAAGCTGTGGCTGGAATGGCTTTCTCACCCTGCTGCAGAGAGACTGATAGCTCGACTGAACAGCTCAGCAGACCTACACAACACTCTTGGTAGTCAGTAGAGGTGTTTTGCTGGCCGGTTGAGACAAAGTTATAGTTATGCCAGTATTAGACTGTTTGAAAAGGCCCTTGGCACTATAGTGAAGTTAATGTAAAGTAGCTTTGCTGGTTGATTTTGATTCCAAACTAATCCATCAATATGAATGTGACTGTAATTAGGTCCTTTAGGTGAAGTATCTTTTCATGTGAAAAATCCATGCTGAACAGAATTCATACAACATAAAAGAATATTTAGTTCTCTAATGCTTTGTGAAGCCTAAAGATTACAGATGATGTAAAAAGTCCACACCTGTACTTATGAACTGGACCTGTTCCAGCATTGTTAAGAAATAGAGGAGGGATTTGTATCAGGCCTTGCCAAATACTTGCTGTTGAGAAGTTCAAAACAAACAAAAAAATCTGTGCAATAAACACGGTTTAAAAGAAAATTAAATGGCGGATGCTGGATTTTGCCCTCATATGCACCTAAAATAAGGATAATGAAGGCAGCGAATTCGCAGATTTGTATTGTAATTAGATTAGAATGAAACTTAATAAAATCTAGTACATACATTTCCTCTGGGTTGTTTCTGATTAACTACATGTTCAGTCACTGGAATTAGGTTTCTCGATGCATAAGTGTAATTCAGGATCCTAGTAATTCAGGATCCTAACAGAGTTGTTGTTGAAATCTCGGCAATAGGCAGTAAAGCTGTGTTTGCTGTTAACTTTGCTCCTCTGTACTGCCCACAGTATTCTAACTGGCCACTTCGGTCTAATGTGGGTACATTTCTTAGTTGAGTGGAATTACCTTCTTTGTACTGACCTCCTGCTGTTAACTGTATAGATAAAATAAGTTCTTCACTTTGGTCCTGTGTGTAGCAATAGGTAGATTTGCCTTGTGAAGGCAGAATGAATAGTTCCCATAAAGACCATAGTTGGTAGTTAAGCATTTCGCCTGTGTGTGCACCTTGCTCAACATTGGGTGTTGCAGGACAGTAAGAACTCAAAGCAGAGCTGACAGTGCAGTCACAAGTAACTGCTGGGATCTCTACTAAAGTAAGTCCAGTTGATATTCAGCTGCCATGAGGACTGTTTCTTCATGCCAGCAGAGCAGTTGCAGAACTGGGGATTTAGCCTGAATCATTGCTCTCATCTTTGGTATAAGGAAAAATTATATTCCAAGCAGCTAATAATTGCATTGCTATTAGCAGCAACTAATGGGTATAACAATATTGTATGCTGACAGAATTAACACTAATAAGTGACAAAGTTTATTACAGTCTGTCTGATAAGGAATATATTAGCATGACATTGGCAGTCACTGTCGGAATGCTGGGAAGTATTTTTGTACAAAAATCAGAAACCGGGCGTGAATTAACAGTGCTAGTGTTCATAGCAGCAGGACAGCTGCAGTTTTGGCTTAGCCAAGGCAGCACAGTAATCACTGGAAGGCTCTGAGGGTCTTCCATGTCTCTTGCATGCAGGTTGTCATTCAGATTTACAGTCACGGCCTCACGCTCCATTTCCCACTTTCCCCCGGTCTTGTGTCTTGCAGCCCCGTCCTCTTGGGAACTGCCAGTGTGAGCTGTGCTTCCCGCTGCTCCATCTTCTCTCAGGTTGAACAGAGGCAGAGACTGTGCTGGGAACTGTTTCTATTGAGGTGTTGTGACAGTAGTGTTAAAAACAGCTTTGGAAGGTCCTAGGTTTAAAGATATATATCAAACAAGGATTTATCAGGCTAGAATTTTTTCAACGTTTGAATTGCATTACACTTTCCCTCCTTTGGTAGTAACAGAGAAAATTGTGGTAGATTCTGAAGTTCTTTAGAAGCAAAGGAGCTGCACTGTTATTTTTGTATCGTCTGAGCACAGATATCTGTAGTGACTTGCTAAATAGATAAGAGCCTGGGAAAAATGAGTGGACAGTTTGGGTCAGGATGTTATTAGAGACAAATTTTGGTCTTCATAGTATTTGTGCTGTTCCAGCCGCCTGCGAGATCACAGAAGCCTGCAGGGAAGGAAACAATGGAATTTGATGTTATAGCAAACATCAAACAGGGTTGAAGGTTCTATGACCTCTGCAAGTAATTAAAATAAAGCTTCACTGGAAAATGGTAGGCTACTGCCACAGTTCCTGTTTTACAATTCATGACATTCCTGAAGGGGTTTAAAAGATGAGTCCCAGTTATTCTTTGTGCTGCTCCTTAGTCCTTAAGAGAGTTAAGAAATCAGGTCATTCTCCTCAGAGTCATGGTAGAATTAAATATTTGATTAGGTTTGTCCATCAAATGGGCCCATTATACCTGTTCATAAAAATTAAAAAGAAAATGGGGAGGGGGCTTTTACTCATAAGTGTACTCTTAAAACTATATAGCAGTTTTAGTGATATTTAAATAGTATTAGAAAAGTAAAGCTTTCTACATGTTTAATAGCTGTTTGTCAGGTGATTGCTAAGATATCTTTGAATGGAGAGTGAGTGCAGCTGTGCAAATGTAACGCAACAAATATGCACTTAATTGTGTCCTTTGGCCAGCAGAAAATGTCTGTTGGTAATTAGTTCTTCCTCTACCAGACCTGCTGGCATGTGAGCTCTCCTAGCGGGATTCTTGTTATTGTTCTCTCTGGCTCTTGTTCACTGTTGTTCTGGAAAAAAGGACAGAACTGAAGGCATGAGTAATAGGAAATCTTGAGGTCTCACGTTCACCAAAGAGGAAAACGTTTATTTAATCTGACTAGAGCTCTACAAGCACTCAGAGAATAAAGGCTAGTCTGGTGGGAAGTGGAGACAGAGGGCATGGGCTTGGAAAACACAGCCTTTGGCTTTTGAAGTACTATTACCATGGGGTTAAAGCTGTATGTGTGCTCACCGCAGGTATGTTTTATGCTGGGTTTCTGGGGCACGTTACATCAGCTTGCATGCAGCTGTAATTGTAGCTCCTCATCTGGAATTATTCTTGTGATACCCACCATTGCCTTCCCTGACACCTGTGAGTATCAGTACACTTTCGGCTTCAGGAGATCCCCAGAGGCATCTTGATAGAGTGAGGAGACATGAGTGTCATGCACTTTGCGAAGGGTTGGAGCATCAGCGCTGTGAGACTGAGTTGTAGTGGAGCTCAATGCATTGTGTTTGACTGGTGCTCCAAATAACTCCCTACCTCCCAGCCTTTAGTTTACCTTTTAAACTGTGAAAGGTTTCTTCAAGCTTGATACATGCAGTGTGTATTGTGATGGCTGTGTTCTGGGATCTTTCCCATTGCAGATAATTGTGCAGGGTTATATACCCCCTCATTAGAGGAAGCCTCCGAAGCCCCCTGTAAATGGTACACAGATGCTTTTAAATTGGCATTGCAGACTGGTTTAATCAGCTGCCCCAGCAGAAGTTATTTAAGAGTATGCTGGAAGAAGGCTGAAAATTGATAGCTGCTGAGTGTGAAAAAGTGATCTAATAACAATTTGGTTTCTCATTATTAACTATTATTATAGATCTTGGTATTGTTATAATACATAATAGAGCTTGTAATTTTGCTAATGTTACTTGAGGCATGTCCTCTGCAGGATGTACACATCCAGCTCCCCTATGTAGCCCATCATCCGTGAATGCTGACTACTGAGCGTCAAACCGTCATTCGTAAGCCTTAGACGAGAGGTGTATTATGTGGTTTTATTCTCAGGATTGGTCATTAGAAATACACTTCTGTAGTGGTTTTCCTTGGTAGTGTTTCTCCAAAGTATTTTACGAAGTACATTCAATGTTGTTTAAACTTCTTTTTAGATTGGGAAACTGAAGCTCAGTGTTGCTAAAGACTTGATCCCAGTATAAGTCTTGAAATTACCAGAATAAATAGAACCTTAATACTATCTAAAATAAT
Organism: Cariama cristata; assembly: GCF_000690535.1. Taxonomy (NCBI): domain Eukaryota; kingdom Metazoa; phylum Chordata; class Aves; order Cariamiformes; family Cariamidae; genus Cariama; species Cariama cristata. The sequence continues at coordinate 24,855 of NW_009631903.1, forward strand.
GTTAAAACCTGTTTTCTTTACATGAGTATGCATATAATGCATATATTGTGTATACTATATATATTTAGTAGTATAGAGAAAATAAATAGAATGTATTGCTGGTCAACACGAATCAGTGAGACTTGCAGAACCATGGAAAGCTACTATCTGTATATTTGCATTTATAATTACACTTTTAATATGCCTTTGACCACTATTCCTTCATTCTGCAGTTCTAAGGCTCTGGAAGTGTTTGGTAAATAAGTATATACTATTACTTCTTTTTTTTATCTAAATTTTTCTCTCTATGGTTTTCAAAGGAGATTTAATCTGAGAACCTATTTTAGATTTGCCAGTGTGGCTTGAAGATAAATAGGAAAGTCAGAAGAGATTGTCTATTGTTGTAAATTGATAACTGATGTTCTTTGTTTCTACTGCAAATGCAAGTGCCAGTTGATTCAACAGAATTTATAGGCAGTGACAGTTACACATATATTTAATATTTCTTTTGACAAGAAATTGCTGTCAATTCATTCAATTCCTTTTAAGAATTTGTATACAAAGTAAGAGTAATAATGTTCAATATTATTTGGGTTGGTTTTAACACTTCTAGCTAAACAAAACCAGGGTATTTAAAACAATTAGTTCAGTTTACTCAAACTTAGTTTAGGGAGAGTCCTCTGAGGTATAGGTCTTGGTTTGCACTTGATGGTTTGGATTGTCCTGAAGACCTCAACCAAAGCAGAAATAATTCAGAAGGGATCATAAAGAATATGATAGATCAAAACCTAGTGGCTGAATATCTGTATTTTGAACAAGAAAGTGATTTGTTGCTGCTGGCAGGGTGCAGGATGGCACTTGAGAAGTCCTCAAGTAGCGAAGCTAACTGTAAAGGATTTCTGGATGTGAAGTGAGCTGGAGAAGGAGTAATGAAAACTAGGCATTGTGAAAAGGCAAGTGGCTTTAACCCTCATGCACCTTGGCTGAAGAATGTTCAGGGCAAATGTGCACTGAATTAATGTTACTTGTTACTGCCAACAGGATTGAGATATAAACCTTGTAGTCCACAGCACAGCAGCATAAAATGACAGGAAGCTGCACACTGGCCATACTGAATGAGGGTTTAGTAACCTGAGAGCTGGGCAAAACCAGATGTCTAAAAAGTGTATTTCATCCTCTTGTAGATCCAAAAAGTTTTCCTAATACATTGTAAATGACTGATTTTTAGCAACCAATTTTACTAGATCATCCCAGCAAGTCAGGCATAGCAAGATTAGCCCTGAGTTAGTTGAGATGCAGATTGTTTTCCAGTGGATACCCACTGAAGAAAGGCTTCCACTCTTGAGTCGTAGAAGCATTACTGAGGCAGAAAACTCATGTAACTGGTTTGGAAGCGTTCAGCAGCATCTGCAGCTGCTGTGGTATTTAACACCCCCGAAACCTCTCCAGTGCAGGATGTGTTAGCGCTTCCACTTAGCAAGGTTGTGCTATCTGAGGCATGGTGTTCATTCATCATCACTCACTCTAGGCTAAAATTTGGCCAGTTGTTTCAGCCTTGGGGAAAGATCTGATAAACTGTTTTGAAGAGATGTGTGTACATTGTTTAAACTATGTTCTCTTGACAGTAGCGTATCAGAAGGTTTTCCAGGACAAAAAAAAAAAAAATCTTCACAGAGGCCACATAATATTGTGATGAATTCTGGATTTGTTTCTCCTATAAACAGCTTGGCTTTTAAAAACATGTAAAGTGCTTATAGCAATTAACAGATGAGTGCTTGAATCTAGGCACCCTTTTCTAAAGGGTCCTCAAGAAAAGCTTTGTCATCAGGAGAAAAGTAAGTGGAATGTTTATTGGATGATCACGACAAGAGAAACGTTCATTAATATTAACACTAGATGGATACAGACCCTTTTAGGACAAAGTATGGATTAAGCTAGTAGAAGTAACTGACCAAAGTTACTCTGAATTAATTGCAAAATAAGGAACAGGAAAGTCAGAAGCCTGGGGTAGGACTGCTGGAGTAGCTACGCAAAACACAAAGGTTTGGCACCTCTTGCTTAGGACAATGAAATGCAGCATTTGCTTAAAACATAGATGCAATATGGCTTTCATGTTCCTAAACAAACAAAAAAACTCCAAACAAAAACCTCAAAAAAAACCCAAAAACATTCAGCCTCAAAGGCCAGACTGGAAGAAAGATAAGCTGAAACTGTACAGGTATTTTCTTTGTCCTTATTGCCTTATTTTCTTTGTCCATATGCCATGGTCTTCTCACAATTGCTTGATCCTAACTACCCTTAAAACTACATTGCCTTAGTTGAGCATCAGGGTGCTTGGTGCAGAATTATTTCTTTATAAAACCTACTTCATCTGATAATACTTATGTACAAAGGTTTCAGTCTTTTGTGTCTGGGAATTTGGTTTGGTAAGCGTTTCACAGGACACGATCTCACCTCACATGGGGTATCTCAAAGGTTAATTAATAATAATATAACGAGCTATGTACTCTTTCCAGTTCAGACTATGTAGCTACTTAGCTACCCTGCTGAATACCTTTTGAGAAGCTACGATTTTTATTTCGGAAAAATCCATGTGCCTACTGAAAATTTGAGCTCTGTTAGGCAACAGCACAGTTATGCTGCAGAGATATCCTTTAGTTGGATGAGACAGGCAGAGCCCAGAAAATATTCCTGTTCTATTATTTCAGATCTATTTTTCAATTGTTGTCTTCCTGTTTGGAGAAGATCTTTTCTGTCAGTGATTCAACCTTCTTAGGAAATTTTTGTATCTCATTAACTGGGAGTGGTTCCCAAGACATCAGATTTGCCTTCACCTTTAAATCAAATAAATCTGCTGTGACAAGCAGCTCTGTGGGCCCCACTCTGCTTAAGAAGTTCAGGAATGCTCAAAAGTTGGGATTTTTTTTTTACTGAACACAGATAAAATAGCTGTTTCTCTGTATGTACAATATTGTTTGCGTAAGGCAGAAAGTGCAGAAAAGGATGTTGGCTTCTGCTGAGTGCTGAGCTGTCTGAATTGCAGATCTACCTTTGAACCTCGTTGTCAGCCATAAGCTGTTCTTTGCACAGCTACATTCAAGATCAGAATAGCTGTGGTTTGGTGCCAGCATTACATTTGAGATACATTCAGAGTTTCTTCTTTTTCTTGAATTCAAGTCTTGAATGGAGTGGATGGGACACCTCAGGGGTTAAATAGTTGCTAGAGAGAGTCAGACATGAAGAGGAAAGCCAATAATGAAAATGATAAAAAGAGAATGAGCATTAACTGTGTTTTTCCTTCTCAGTTCAATATTGGTTTTGTGGCTGCAAGTCAAGCATCAGTTCTGTGTTCCCTCCCTCATTAGCTTTTCTCCCTTGAATAGGCATATGTTGTAGTAACCTTTCATTCTTCCTTTTACCAGAGCCCTTTTTTTGCCTGGTAGGTCTAAATTTACTGTGCAAAAAATACTAAATCACATCGGTCTCCCCATCTGGTGGATGCTACCCTCTAAAGAGCAGCAATCAACAGCGAAGGCAGTATCTTGAGAAAGAGAAGTGCTGGGTTTTTGCAACTGAAGAGTGAGTGCATGGCTAAACTAAGAGCACACTGAGTCCTCTTCTCTGGCCTTGTATTGCTGAAATTCCTGGGTGGGAATTGTTCTTAGTGATAATGAAAGATAAACAGTCATGTCCGCAAACACCGCTGTCTCTGTGAATAGCTACCTTTCCCGACCTCCCCTAAAATCAAACCCAGGTACTGCACTGCTAAGGCAGGAACAAATGAGACTGTTAAAATTAAATGGTGCAGCTTTACCTGTAGAAAGGCGGGGTGGTAGAGCTGATTGTCTGGTACTTGTCAGGTACTTTAATCTATATACTTCGTCATCTCATATAAACACTTTTAAATACTAAGCCTGTATAATCAATGTTGAATGTGAACCAAAAATATGTTGTCATTCATCTCAATAGGCATAAGAGAAGGTTGACTTTAGTAATGTTACAGTCTGAAATATGATGAAGTAGGAAGTGGATTTGATGACATTTTACAAGTCAGCTACAGAGTAAACAGATATTTTTTGCATATAACATCTCAGTGGATAGGGAATGTTTTGTGAAAAAAGGATTTGAGGTTAACGTGTTTGGAAAGCCAGAAAGAATTTTAAAGACTTTTAGAATTCATTACTAGTCACTGTTAAGGATTGTTTTCTAGGATTAATTAATTTGATTTAAAAAAGCCTGATGTGGACATTGCATGCTTAGTTTGTGATGCAAGGAAGGTAATACATTGGTTGCTTTGGTCTCCTAAGGAGAAGAAATCACACTGATATCTGTGCCTTGATTTTTTCCTGTCCTTATAGGCCTGAAGTCTGATCAGCTTTGTTTATTATGGGTATCACTGTATTTAAGAGAATGAATGGCTCAGTGGATTTGGATTTGTGTAACAGAATCTAGAGTATTTATCATCTTTACATCAATAGTTCAAATTCAGCTCAAGCTGCCTGTGCTAGTGTAGCTTCTGAAGTCAGGCATTTGTGAATTAACTTAATGGTCTTAGAAGTGGCTCTAGAAAGCTCTGTCTCTTGATGCTCATGTCAGTACTGTCAGGAAGAAGGCCAAGGAATGAAATGGCAGGTTGAATACTATTGTTCATTGGCTAAATTCATCCTTAACAAAAGAGAAATCGAGAAAATACATGTTGTTTGGCAAAAAGAGGAGGCAGCAGGTTTACACAAGTATCTAACTGCAGTGTGACATTCATATCCTTGGACTGTTAGATAGATGGAGATTTTAAAAGGTGTTGGGCAAATCATGGAGAAGATAGATTTTTGGTGTAGCCTCTAGCCAGGAAATCTTTAAACTACTGATTACTTGAACAGCAAGGTGTGAAGAGGAAAGGCTGTTCTGCATTCTCTTGTTTCTTAAAGCCTTTTACCCTAAGTAGTCACTGCTGGCCTCTGTTGGGGACAGGATACTGGGCTGGACAGACCCCTGGAGTGAGGCAGTATGGCAGATCTTACATTCTCGTTGCTATTGTCACATCATGAGGGCAATGTTGTATCATAAGAGGTGAAGTAGAAGAAAAATGGCAGTGGTCTGTCAGCAAATAATGAGTGCTCATAAAGCAATGCAATGCGTTGGTCCCTCATTTCCCTTTTTTTTTTTTTTTAAGGCAGGTGACAAGCATTATCATCCAAGCTGTGCACGATGCAGCAGGTGCAACCAAATGTTCACGGAAGGAGAAGAAATGTATCTGCAAGGTAAGGATGTCTCCGTTCCAAAACAAGAATATCAAACTTTGTAATTTTTCTGTCACAGACCGCAGGAGTTTGTAAACCACCTTTATGTAATATGGGCAAGCAGGACTATAGCCATCCTGTCTTCAAAGTGTTCTCATACTTTTGAAACTCTTTCACTCTAGCAGGTGGCCATGACAGTGGCATTGCAGAGACTCTACGCTCTAGCTGAGGCAGAATGCGTTTTCAAAAGCTGTGTAGCAAAAATGAAATTTGTTTGGCTGCCTCTGAATTTGACATGTCACGGATAGCTTAGCACACAGACTGGTATATGAGATACCAGACAAAGTGAGATGATTTCTCCTGAATTGTGCAGCTCAGTTTCTGTGCTCTTCTGGACCACGCTCCAAACTGTAAAAGGCAACATAAAAAACTTCCAGAGGCTACAGTGAGCTTGTTTTGAATCATGTAGATCTCATTCCCCATGTGCATTGACAGATTGTCTCCTCCGGTTCTTAATTATATTTGCTTGCCTTGCCTATTTCCCCTTTATCTGGTCACATCTCTCTTTTTATTCCCATTTACTTTGTGTCTTTCTAAGCCACTTCTTTCTTGTACGTTCATTTTCATCTCCTCTTTCTTATCAACAGTCTTTCACTCCCAGGTATTACCCAGCATGTTTTTTTCATGATCTTTTCACATAAAAAAGAACATACTCTATTCTTTGCTTGAAAAGTATCCTTGATCTGAATTCTACCTACTCTCCCTGCAGGTAGCATGTTAACTGTTAAGCTACAGTTATTTTTGTTACTTGTTGTAGTGTTAATTAATGTTTGTCAAAAGATGTATAATACACATCTATGCAAGCCAGAAATTAAAGTGAAAAGGCAGATACATGTTGAGATTTTGTATATTGTACCAATGTTAGAAAACTTACATAATATACCTGAAAGGACTGTAAAGGAGTAGAAAAGAAATTATGAAAGAGTGGTGGCAGCCATCTCTTGAAATCCTGAGGAGAGATTCCTTCTGGAGGAATTCCAAAATTAAGATAATATTGTTAAGGAATTCCTTTGAAGCTAGCTTGTGTTATTTTGTAGTTTGTCCTCCCTTGCAGTCTGTCTCATCTCTCACTGGCCTTATACCTTCATCATCTTATTCCAGCTGTGCACAGAACTGGATACCGGCTGGAGTAGGAGCTCTGCATTGCCAGAGCAAGGAGAGGCTGAGAGAGGGCTGGGTAGGAAGTACTGCTTTGTGATGGCAAATTGGAAAGACTAATTCAAAAGCAGCAGTTACCGCATCTGACAACTGGTAATCTTCTTAGTTTCCTCTCATCATAGTATCATAAAGTACAGACAGAGTTCAAGATGAGCATCAGTTCATCCTTTGCTGTTACTAGCAACAGCTGTTTGCAACTGATGCTGTTTGCACCAGTCTAGCAGAGAGTGGGAGTTCATATTGATTGGACAGGCTGTGGTGTAAACTGCAGATCCAAATAAGACAGCACGTATTGCTTCTACTTAAACAAGACTAGATTTTTGTCCTGGCCAACTTCAGGTGATACGAAAGGGGAGAGACACCTGGCTCCTTGATCTGCCATCGTTCTCTTGGCTGTATCTCCCTTTCTGTGGTTGTGAATTAATGTTCTTCATGCTTACTCTGTCTCAGAGGAGGAGCAGCCCAAGTTGCATTGCTTTATTGTTCACAAGCTGTTTTCTGACTAAATAATGTTATTGCTGAGTGCGCTCCAGACTGTCCTGCCAAAGCTTTCCTTGCTAAATTCAGCATGCTTGTAAGTGTAAGGGACCTAAAAACCTTTCCTGTGCAAAGCTCTCAGCTGAACTATATGTCCTGACTCCATCCAAGTGATTTACCCTAGAGTGCAGAATAACAGCATTCCAAGCATTTCTCTGAAATAAAAATAGAACACCACAAAACTAAAGGTACAACGAAAATCACATTATTGAGAAAATATATGAAAATAGGCAGCTTCCATCTCACTTCTAATTGTCCTCTCCACAGGACGTGAAAGCACTGTATTGGTATTGCTTTGTATAATAGAGGAGCTGGGCAGATTTGTAGTAGCTACTTGTTTTAGAAATGTATGGGAAACCTGCAAAAGGAGAACATGGAAAGACAAGCTGTCTGGTTTGGGGTTTTCTCTATTAAGGATGGTTTGAATAGTGCTAGCAGAAGCACTCTGGCTTTGCCCTGCTTTGACACAGGAAAATGAAAAAGAAGCAGGATCAGAAACTTTCTCTTTCCCATTGACTTCCTAGAAATATATGGACTGCCCCAGAAGACTGTTGCTAAGCTAGAGTGTTGCTCAGCATTTAGAGGGATGCTTCACTTGATTCTCAGACAGGCCTTCAGCCTAAGTTACTGATTTTGAGAGATGTATGTTGAAACAATGGTACATGCAAAGTAAAAAGCTGAACATGTTGGTTGGTGTGTGCCAAGTGAGCAAACAAATATGCTAAGAATGGAAATGACTACAATTTGCTGAACTGTTTCCGGCAGCAAAAAGAGGGGCGATACAGCTTGAGAACTTGCACCGTTCCAAGCATTTAAAAATCGATTTGCATGTTTAGATTAAAAAAAAAATCTACAAGCTGTAGGTGGCTCAGAGTTCAAGATCATCAAAAATATTTACATTTAACTTCTTAAGCCTGCTCTATCTGTTTTGGGTTTTTAAATTTCACATATTTCAAACCTCTTATCATTTTGTGAAGGAAAACTCACAACCATTAGCTAAGTTTCACCATGAAAATGACATCCAGACTCTCTTGCTTTTCTTGTTCACTTTCAGCAGCTGCAACGTTCTCCTGGAGTGTCCCTAAAATTGTGCCAATTTATGTTAAATACTGCCTGAGAATGCAGCAACAGCTTTTGCTTTGATAGTGGGGATAGTTTAACAGAAAAGAAACTGAGGTACAGAGGAACAGAGATAATTTTACTCAGGGTCACACAGGAAGCTCACAGCTGAATTTGAAAGTTGAACCTAAACCTTCTGCGTCTTAGTTCGTCAGCCTTATAACATGAACTCCCTTCCTCCTGAGTGCTTGGATCTCTCTGACCTCCTAAGCAAATGCACAGGGCATGCTTCTCTCCTGATCTCGCAGGCTCTGTGGGGTCCTGGCTCTGAGGCTGCTGTTTGTTTACAGAGAAGGCTGTTGGTACACTTCTCCCTGTTGTCTGATCGTTTCCCCTTGCCAAATGCACAGTTTCTTCTTCCTCAGCTTAGACTCAAAGCCAAACATCTCAGACCCTTGATCCAGAGTCACAGCGTTCTCTCCAGTCTCCTGATGATGATTATACAGTGTGTTGCTGGGAGGTGAAATCATTCCTTCTTGTCAGTACTTCTGTACCAAGCCATGTAAGGGCTCATTAGAACAAAATTTGACCCATACCTCTCCTGGGCTCTGAGGGTGGGGTTTCCTCTGACTGCACTTGAGCTAATAGTCACCAGCAGGAGACCTGGATTTTGCTCTGTTTGGTTTCTTTGTGGACAGAGTGAAGAGGTGACGTTCCCCCCTGCAGACAGACAAGGCTCTGTATTGGCTTTGTGGTGACTAGGATGAAGTTTGAATTTGGCTGCAGCTGCAGTCACTGTTAAAAATCAGCATTAGCTTCTGCTCTGTTTCAACTTGGCTAATACCTGCCAGCAGCTTTCCAGCAGTGACTGCAGTTTACACTCTGTTCCAAAAGAGAACTGAAATGGGATGGAAGTGCTCCTTGCCTCTGACATTGCTCAGCCCTGGGGGACAGCCAAATATTTCCATTTTTACAGCATAAGAGAACCCCGTGTTTTGGGACACAAACAGCCGAGACCTTGCCTTTTTTAGCAGGATGTGTAGCTGGAATATGCCATGTGGAAATGCCAGTGCAACACATGCCACTGACCTTGCAGAGCAAGGAGTAGACATGATGTGTGTGCCAGCGGTGAGTATGGTACACTGTGATCTAGGGAGAGACTTCTTCACGTGCTGCTTTTGACCACCTGTGTCCTACTGGTCTCTAGCGTAGTGCACGGGGGGAGGTACAGCCCTGATGCTACTGCATTGTGAATTTTCTAATTTAGCTTTTCCTGTTGCATTTTGCATAATTGTAGGGAAGAGGTGATCTGAGTAATACTTTACAGTAACGGAATATGACACTATTGCTCAAGGAAGTCATAAGACTTTCTTAGTATTAACGGACTTAAAATCAGAAGTTCCTTTTTACATGTGGTGCCGTACATAAGGGGAGAACGGATCAGGTAACCATGGCCCAGTTCTTTTGCTCTTACCCATGGTCCTGCCCAGAGGAACCCTCTGTCTTTCAGTTCCTCCAGCTGGTGCTTGCTGACTCCCTTGCTGCTTGAGGCTGTTTGAGTTTTAATTAAGAATGTGTGCAAAGTGCTTTGACAGCCTCCGGAAGAGGTTGCTGTAGATGGGCCAAGGATTGGAATATTTTTTTGTTGTTTCACTTGTATTTCTCATGAGCTAGATCTGAATGTGAATTACTTGCATAGTTCATACAGATTCACCATCTGATGCGATGAAGGGATTCTCTTTAATAACTGACTTGTCATGACTGGAAATTATCTGCTTTTCTCTGAATAAAGATATTTTTTTACTCCCTCAGGTTCCACTGTCTGGCATCCCGACTGTAAGCAATCCACTAAGAGTGAAGAAAAGCTACGGGTAAGCTGAATTTGTGGCAGTGCCACATCAGATATTTTGTGCACACGATAACTGAATGCTGTTTTCAAAAGACTGACTTTTTCCATGTTGTTTTCACATAGCTGTCATCACTCTGGCAGAATAAACAGTGGAGGCACTTCAGAGGTACTGCTCTGATTTTTAGGCTCACCACCTTCACATACCTGTCTCAGTGCACTGCCTTAAAGATAGTGTCATTTACAGACATACAGACATGATAGAGTCTCTAAGACACTTCCATTTCATTTCTCAATTATTGTGAGAGAGACTCTTAAGGAGAAAATGTTAACAGGGCAAATGCTACAATATGTTTTAGTATTTTTGCACTTCTGTGTAATTGCTCTTATAGTTATCCCCTGTTCTGCATGGTTATTTACAGTATTTAAACAATATAGACTCTTCTTCCTTTGGCACCCAAATAAACCTCAGCCTAAAGTGATCCTAATTTGAATGCCAAGAAGAGCTGTAGTTACCCTTGGAGTCATCTCGGCATATCCAGACAAATTTTCTGTATCAAATCCATGATGGCAATAGTGCTGCACTGATAAACGCTGGAGCCTGGCTTTTTGCATGCACCAAGCAATTTTAAGCCCATATTCACTGATTCATCTTCTGGACAATTTACTCTTTTTTGATGTCTCAGTTGGTCCTTTGAACTTTGCTGATTTTTCTGGATATGAATATTAGAGACTGCTTATGAATAATGCCTTGTTCCTTTCAGACAAGGAAACTGGCATGGAGATACCTAGGATATCCTGTGGATTGTGTTCTATGTGTGGCTCATTCACAGGCAGCTGCATCCTTTAGAATTTATTCAGGTGCACTGCTCTGTAAAACGTCCCCCACAGAGAATTTACTATGATTGTAGGTAATGTGCAGATAATTTTTTGTTGAGCAGACTTCATGTTAGTGTGGGCGGTACTGATAATACAGAAGTATAGTTGACCCTAGATGGGCTTGTGATCTGGCACAGCCAAACATCACTGTAGGTGCCATCCCGCATTTGCAGATTGCTCTGTCCTGACTTTCCACAAGAAAATGGGAAATTGTGCTGGACTGGATTTCCTTCTTCATTTAGCAATTTGAATGTAAGACAGTGTTCTGGTCCTGCTTAAGTGTCAGAATGCTTGTGCTTTGTAGTAAATGGTTGGGGTACAATACCTCCCTTTCACTTGGACCTGAGAGTCTTATCAAAGCATTCCTGACTACATTGCGGCCCTTATGAACCTTCTCCAGCTGACCTTATAAATCAGTTGCCTTATTTCCATTCCCCATGGAAATGGCCAAAGTCCACTTCAAATATGTTCCTTTTTTCCATCACACATTCAAGCATGTCAGTCTTCCTCCCCCTCAGCTAATTTTAATTGAAGTGGGTGAAGTGAATTAATTCATTCACATGCAAGACTTTGCCTAAGTGACTTCTTGCAGGAAAATGAAGTGAAGCAAAAGAATGCATGTTAAGGGAACATCTGAGAAATGTTATAGCACAACTATCCAAGGTCACCTTGTTCCTGGATGAGAGCTTCTATGCAGAGGTTTAATATGTCTTTAAAAGGCATTGACAAATGCACTGTACTGAAGCTACTGGAGAGATGGAGAATTTTTAGCTTCAGCTATACATCACAGATAGTCTCTACTATGTACTAAAATAAGATGCCTTAGTTTAAAATCAGTTTGAGTTCACTTTGATGACTTTGACACACATTTCATTCTGCTGACTCAAATGAAGGCAGTAGCAAACAGGTAGGTACAGAAACAAATGAAACTGGGGGAACTATGTGCTATTTGAACATGTCACCACTAAATTATGAATGATACTTTGATTGACTTTCAGTTTCTTATGACATACATTTAGACCTGATGTTGAAAATTGGAATCTGGTTTGTGAGTTGACAAGTATATGATATAGCCGCTTTCAGGGACAGGCCTAGATTTTCTGGTGGTTCTGCAAAAGCCACAGACATGGCCTGTTTGCTCTGCTGGGTTTCCTTTCCCTATAGAGCAAAACAAAACAAAAATCCCTTTTATCATTGAAGTCACTTCAGAAGTTTTCAGTAAGTTCTGTTTTCTCTCAGTAACTGAATTGTGATATAAACTAATCAGCATTCTAGCTGGTCAAGATCTGAGAGGGGGTTCATAACAACAATGGTTGCTTTAGATCTTCCCCCCACTGGATATTTGTGGAGGATTACAAAGCCAAAACAAGCGGAAAATAAAGCAACCATATGCATGTTACAAAAATATACATTGCTTAGGGGTTTTTTTACAACTGTCTGGCTGTTCGTGATTCTGCAGGTATCAGTAAGTAACACAGAGATTATAATGCACAGATTATTATCTAGCAGGTAGATACTAGTAACTTGATTGAAAAAAGAGCTTAACAACTGAGCTGAGGAAACTGCTTTCCTTTTCACTCATTTTTCCCTTTTGTGTTTCATGACAGCATTCCTCATCTGAGTTCTTTTATCCAAAGAGTCTGGTTCTGCGCAGGCCACGCTCTGCAGAGGTTTGCTGTTGTGTTTTCATGGTGTTGATAATGGTCTTCTTTACTGAGAAGATTCTTCATTATTGTCATTCGCTGCGCTTGCTACTACTTTTGCCACACAGCTTTCCTGCTATCACTTGCCACCATGGGCACTGACGCTGTATTTTGCATCATGTGGTGCAGTGTTGTCTGTTAATTTTCACAGTACTTATTTTGTTTCATAAAGTGCTTAAAATTATTTTTTTTTAGATTCAGATGAGCTTTTTGGGGCTGTCGTATTGTTCTTCGAGTGTTACAGAAAGTTTTTCTTCTAAAACAAAAAAATTAGAGTGCACATATGAAGCACATGAAAATGGTGAAAAGCATCTGACTTTAAAGTGATGGTTAAGAAGAAATAGTTTTTAATGAACAATGGTTCATGCTTTTTAGACAAAAAATGCCATCAGTTAAATGAGTCCTTTTTTATATATATTGACGAACTACACGTGAATACTTTAGTTGAGAAAATATTTACAAAATTCCAGGTTTGGCCATGTTCTATGCGCTGCCCAAGAGCGTTTGCATCTCTCTAATCTGGAGTACATCCATGTCCGAGTTGGGAGGTCCTTCCTGTCCTCTTGATTCTGGACTACCTTTCGATGTTCAGACTTCCTTGAGTTTGCTTTGCACCTACAAACACCACGCACTTCCATTTCTTCTCCTTCAGGGCAGTGCTTATTTATTAGCTGTGTTTGCTGGGGGGGAACATGTGGCTGTACTGCATGCAGGCACACCTGAGGTAGCTTTCACCTGATGAAAAAGTAAGAATGTACTGATATGGACTTAGTACAGGGTAGCGGTGGGCAGGCATGCTGATAGAGTCCGTACCACTGGATTTCCATTGTGTCTACTTGTGCTGCCGTCATATCTCTAATTGCAAAGTAGACCTAGTCATATCATTGGCCAGGGCAGGATATTTATGTTAGGTGCAGTCTACAGGATAGTGTTACGTGGTTGAATCCAATGCTGTGGTTCAGTGGGAGTTAATGCAAGCCCTGCGCCCTTTAGCCCTGCACGGTGCTTTCGTCAGTTAACTTAGGATGTTGCTATGCATTAACCATTCTTGAACACCACTCTCATTGTTAGCTACAGAAATATGTATCAAGAAAATACACCTATAAAGATGTGTTATCAGTGCTCCTAAGGAAAGCAATGTTTCTGCAGTCCTGGGCTTTAAGGAATTGAACGTTGGAGTCTGAGAACTGCAAACAGTGGGACAATTTCACTCATCTTTTAGGCCAGCGTAGTGGCTTTTTGCATTCAGCTTAGCATGCACAAGTCTGAGTTTCCGGTGCTGAAACCCAGGAGGCCTTAGGATTAAAAAACCAAATCCTATCCAATGTATTAGAAAAAGATACAAGGCAAAATAGGCGCAGCCCACGTCAAAATAAAGGTATGTTCTCTTTCTTGCTTTGTAGACTGTGTAGGATCCAAATAGCTTAGGGTCAGATGAATATCCTCTTGTGTAAATGAATATCCTCTTGTGTAAATTTGGTCACTATTAAATTCTGTTCAGATTTACATGCTGATTATACAAAATGTAATTCAAGGCAAATTTTGGCTTCAAGTGTTCTTCTGCAGAGTAGACACAAAGATACTGTCATTGCTGTTGCTGTAAAGATGGGCCAAAGGCTTGAACCTGCATGAAAATTGTGGGTTGAAAATTGTAGAGTGAAATCTTGTGAATTCTCTGAGAAGTTTCCTGTTGAATTCCTTATGTTCTGGCCTTTCCACTTTATTTTCTTCTGCTTTCCACTTAACTTACTCTTGATGAAGGCTATGTTTGCAGGAGTAGTCTTACAAAACTTTGCTTGGTAGCAACGTGCCTTCAGTGATTATGTGCTGAAAATTCATTGTCCTCTCTGGCCTTTGTGTCTAGAAAGGAAAGAAAAATTAGTTGTAAGCTACTAATATGTGTGTCTGTGTGAGTTTGAACTAAACCTGGTCACTGATTTTGTCTTGATGCATACATAGTGTAGATTTTTTAGGCAGAGAAATAATGAATGCATACATTTGAAGGAAACTCTCTTATAAGAAGAAGGGTACAGTTAAACTAGCAGACAGGCACAATGTGTGCTGTAAGACGGAGGTGCTTTATTGGTCTTGTATATGACCACTGAAAATTACTGAAGTCCATAGGAAGGCTGTGTTTAGTGAACCCTGGTTGCAAGTCCTAAATATCTGTAAAACCTTGCAATTGATGAAGCAGGTGGTCAGAGTAGCAAGTGCTGTACTGAGAAAGCCAATTCCTTGCTATTGCGAAATTGTCTGCCTAGCAGAATAAATTACATCCTGATTTTCTGTTAGTTTATTTATAAACATACTTCAGTTAAAGTAGCTTCTGAGGTTTAGAAAATTTGCTTAAGCTGTAATGCTAAATGTTATTAAGTGAAAACATATTCATTCTTCTGCAGCTATTATCACCGCCTTGCATAATGAACTCTATCAAAAAACTAAGGCAGGTACTGTAAACAATGCTGACGATGCCTTTGTTAAACAGTAGTGCATCCATTTGACCAGATGTTCTTGGGATCAGTTTTGATCTAGTTGCCTGCACTTCTAAGTTATTATAGAGCATGATTCTGAACATCTGTACTTGAGAAAGCCAGAGCCACCACATTGTAGCAGCATCTGGATGATGTGAATGGCTCTAGCGTTGATTTTTTTTTTTTTTAAAGAAGTTATTTATTTAGATGATGTACTATGCATGATGACATGACAAACTGAGGTAAATGTAGCTGAACATCTTAAGCTAATATTAAAATAACAAGTTCTTCAATTTGAGGCATATGCATGGGTGATACGGTACCTGAGCATTGAAATTCAGAGTGAACCTTGTAGGATGAGCATGACAGTTGATGTTACCTCTGCCAGTCTGCAAATGAAGTTGGTGAAGAACTTCTGCATTGAAGATAAATGCATGGAATGAAGAACAAAAACAGAAAAATAAGAAGTCTGTGACAAAGTGGGAAATTCTGAGAAGTCTTGCAGATACTTTAGATGTTTTGTGATCTGATTCTTTCTTTTGACTCCTTTAATGGCATGCATGAATTTCTATTGACTGAATTTCTATTGATTTTTTTTTTTTCATATACTTCATAGACTTCCTGTATCTGGTACAGACATCCCATATTGATATATTTACTACTGTTACATCCATTTGGGTGGAGGAGGGAAGAAAAAACCAGATGACTCTACTACTGTCAGAAAATGTGGAGAAAGACCATGCCACAAGAAAATGAAAAGTTGTAGTTCTTCATAGAAATTTGTTTTCAATTTCTCTGCATAAAGGTGGCACTATGAAAAGTTCTATTTGAATCCTCAAGAACAAGTACAATCATATAAAGAATGTTCCAGATCGGTTTGTAGAAGAAGTAAGGCAGCTTAACTTATTTTATTGCTGGGAGTGTAGAACAAGTGTCACACGACTCTTGTGCTGGAAGGAAGTACCCCTAAAGTTTTTTTAAAGTATCAGAAGTAGTGTGACCAGCAGAACTAGGGAAGTGATCATCCCTTTGTACTCAGCGCTTGTGAGGCCGCACCTCAAATACTGTGTTCAGTTTTGGGCCCCTCACTACAAGAAGGACATTGAGCTGTTGGAGCGTGTTCAGAGAAGGGCCTGGAGAAAAAGTCTTACGAGGAGCGGCTGAGGGAGCTGGCGTTGTTTAGTCTGGAGAAGAGGAGGCTGAGGGGAGACCTTATCGCCCTCTACAACTACCTGAAAGGAGGTTGTAGCGAGGCAGGGGTTGGTCTCTTCTCCCCAGTGTAACTGGCGATAGGATTAGAGGAAACAGTCTCAAGTTGCGCCAAGGGAGGTTCAGGCTGGACATTAGAAAGAACTTCTTCACTGTGAGACTCGTTAAGCATTGGAATGGGCTCCCCAGGGAGGTGGTGGAGTCATCATCCCTGGAGGTGTTCAAAAAACGTTTAGATGTGGCACTTCAAGACATGGTTTAGTGGGTTTAGTGGGCATGGTGGCATTGGGTATACGGTTGGACTTGATGATCTTTGAGGTCTCTTCCAACCATAATGATTCTATGATTCTATGATTCTAAATTAACACATTCATATTAAAAGATGTTTCCTCTACTTTCTTTACCTGTCTTCTTACAATAATGTGTGCAAGAGATGCTCACGTGGTATCTCCACTAAAGGTAAATCAGGGATAGCCGCTGTTCCTCTTTCACCTGTGCTCTCATCAGCTCTCCTTTAGGGTGGAATTTACACCCCATTGCAGTTACATCAATAGAGAACTTGTCCTCCAGCATGTCTTTTGCCAGGTAACAAATATATATATATGCCAAAATATAAAGGCACAACAGTGGTACACAGGGTCAGGGATTCTCAACTGCTAGTGGAGATGTAATGTACAGTCTAATAAAAGCCATACCCTGTCACAGATTTTCAGTCAGGAGCTATTACAGGTCTGTTAGGAGAGCAGCTAACCGTGGCAACTAAAAGTAGCCAGAGGAACAGCTTATATCAAGGAGTCAGTATATATTTGTTAAGGCAAGCAGCACAAATGTTTTTAAGAGCAATGCGATTGTCTTTAGGGAAAAGTGCAAAGCTGTGAAGGATTCCAGACCATATGGGAGCAGCAGAGTAGGAAATAGTTAGCCATCTGTGATGGAAACAGCCTGTGTAATTCAAAACAACAAATAGGGCAAAGTGAGGCAGGAAGAGTGAGAGTAGACGTAGAAGTCCTCTTTTTCATACACTGTCTTCAGGAGCATGTCATAAACTTAAGCAAGATACAAGACCGGGGGTGAATAGAGGAGCCATAGAGTTCCAGGTCTGCTTCGATTAAGCTCCTCAGGAGAGGAACAGTGTGTGCTGAGGCAGTGGCTGGCAGGATGGCATCCTGCCCAGGGCATATGGAGCTTTGCAATAGATGGGAGGTAAAATTGATGTATGCAGGAAGAATTACAGGACATAGAAAACTAGTTTTAAAGGGTGTCATATCTGGCTCATGGCTGTGTTAATGGGATGGTAGCAAGGAACTTGGAGCAGAAACAGAGTGAGGAAATGAAGAACAGATGCTACAACTTGCCAGTCCATCTGACAACTGCTCCTGTACTCCAGGGTTAAAAGTACCTGAGAAAGTTGTTAGCAGGATGTGGCTGAAACTATCTTCTTGAGGTGTCTATTTAATTAATTCACTGAAGTGATAACTACTAGTGAATTTTCCTTTGCTGAAAAGGTTTTTAGCAGTGACGCTAAGAGATGAGACGAAGGAGATGGACCGAGGGCTGAGAATGTCCTGTTTTCTGAAGTTATTATAAAAGATCCAGTGTAAAGAGCAACCCAGAGGGCCTGCCAGCTGGGAAGAAGCCGTAACTGCCTCTAACACTTGTTTTCCTACAACAGGGAGAATTGAGCAGACAAAACTCTTAAAGTATGTCTCCCAAAAGCCAAAGGTAACAGAGACACCCCTAACAGTACCTCAACTACTTAATACTGTTCCCTGTGTTGTAATGAAAACAGTTGCTTTCCATAGCAACTGCAGCAGCATGTTACATGTGTCTCCACTCAAACAGACAGTGGGGTGAAATGGCAGAATGGAAGGGGGAATAAAGTGTTTCTCAACAACAACCAGATTTTCCAGCGTAATTCTTGTAGCATTTCTGTGAAGCAAGTGGTGGTTGTTGGTTCTTTTGCTTTGATTGCATCATGGGAGGAGCTTAAGGGCAGCTAATTTGGGATGTAGGAATTTGTAGCTACAAAGAGAAAAGGAAAGAAACACATAAAGGTCCAGCTGAGAAAGTGTTCTCAGACATGCTCTGGAGAGGATTTGTGACTGTCAGTCCGTGACCACATCTGCTCTCTGTTTGATCTGAATCTTCACATTTTTTCATGGAACATGTTCAAAGCCTTTTATTCCTCTGTGCCTCCCTGAATGTGATGATTTAATTTCCACAAATGAAGTCGGAGAAAGCCTGCTGTATGATCCACGACAGTCTTCAGCGTTTTTTATATGGACGGTTCCAATAGCTTTGCTGGCTATGAAATAAAAGGTAGAAAGACTCTGTGGTCTGTTGAAGGATCCTTTCAGGAAGTGCCTGCTGAGAGATACGAAAAGTCCGGTAGCCTTGTTTCTCTTCAGTATGTGCCTGAAGGTCCCTTAGTTCAATGTCACAAGCTGATGAGGCAACGAATATCTACCAAGATTTAATTTTCAGTGACTTTGAAATATCCCACTGCACTAGTGTCATCAGAGTCATCTGCTGATGCATTACTTTGTGATGGGATTTCATTCTTTGCAGTCAATTAGGGAGCAAAAATTGTTCATGGTTTCTCACTTGTGAGTGGGATATCATTGACTACCTTCCTGTGTCTGCTGCATGACAAGTTTAGGAGTAATTCCCACAATAGCCTGGGTGACTTTTGACCAAATAGATATTTTTCAAATTCATCAAGTTTTCAGGATCCCCACATCTCAGTGATAAGTTACTTTGTCTCCTGTCACAAAACTTCCCTCAGGCAATCAGTGTCTGTTTAGTCCTGATGAAGTGTTGGAAAATTTATTAAATGTATAACAGCACTCGCTCTGTAGAGATGTGACTGTTCTCATGAATTTCAGTTTGCAGGACATTGTCATTAAACATCAGGATTTTTGCAGTATGCGTAATCATGAAATTGCAATCAACAGTTTAGCTTCCTTGTTGCATCTACATAGTGCTGCAGATGTAGGGAACAGCTCCAAGCCAAGGATTTCTGGTCCTTCTACTTAGGAGGACTGAACTCATTTCTGTATTCATAATGGAAATCCAGTGACTGAACTTCTGGAAAGTGATAATGTGTGTGCTATGCTCCTCTCAACAGTTTTGTCTGCTGAACTGCTGATACCTTTAGCTGTTTGTGAACTAATGTTTTGATAAAATGACCAGCAGGACTATCCTGGATTGTACTTTGTATGGCTCCTCGCAGTGTCTCTGGCAGGTGGTGTTTGATTTTGTTCATTACTGTTGTCAGTCTTTTACATTGTATGATTTAGAAAACCTCTTTCCCCTCTCACGGCACTCCTTCCCCTACCAAAAAAAAAACCCACTTGCCTCACAAGATTGTGAAATTTGCCAGAATGCTTGCATTTGTGTTGACATTTTTTCTTAAATTCAGTTAATTTCAAGATGTGTGCAGATTTCTTCACTTAAAACCAAAATTACCAATGTTGTTCAAGTTGCTCTGAAAAGTTACTTTTTTTTTTCAGCCTACAAGAACATCATCAGAAAGTATTTATTCCAGACCAGGTTCTAGTATACCTGGCTCTCCAGGCCACACTATCTATGTAAGTATTCCTCTGATGAATAAGCTGCCAATCCCTTGCTTGCACATGAAGTACTCCACGCTGAAATAAATCACTTTTATACTGATACTAATGCCTTTATTCTAGTGGTTGAATTGTTAAAACTCTTGCCATGTAGTTTTTATGAATTTCCAGAGCAGGATAGGCCTTCTCCAGGTCTCTATTCCCTTAGAAAGATACAGTAAATCTCTTGAAGTCACTTGGTGATGTGAAGAAGGACAGAAGGCAGACAGGTCATCTGGCTTTATTAGAGATTATGTGAGGAGATCTGTGCACCTCGATATGCAGTTCTTGAGAGATCTGCTGTCTGCAGTTGCAGGATGTGGGGAGGAGGGTCCACTACACTAAAAGAAGCCTGACTGATCCACGACCTTCCATTTCAGAAGTCAAATGTTTTGATGTGGAAGAAAAAGTGTTTTTTAAGAACAAAAATAATATTAAGCATCCTTCTTTTACTAAACTAACAGTGCTGAAAATGCGAAGCTATTGGAGGGTCCGCTGCACTAAAAGAAGCCTGACTGTTTCCACGACCTTCCATTTCAGAAGTCAAATGTTTTGATGTGGAAGAAAAAGTGTTTTTTAAGAACAAAAATAATATTAAGCATCCTTCTTTTACTAAACTAACAGTGCTGAAAATGCGAAGCTATTAATAAACTACTTTATTTGTGGTTACCTGAGATGTAGAGTTTAATAGGATTCCTGCAGTAATCGAGCCTCCTCTTTCATTATTTTAGAGGATCTCTTTAACTTCTTAGCCTCATTATTGGTACCTTTTGAGCCCATAAGATCTTAGAAATTAAAAGTGGAAATACATTAGCCCAAAATTTTAAAAGCAATAATGTTTTTCTCCTCATACCACTTTTCCAAGCATTGCAGTGTTGTAAATGTCAGTACCTTTTTTTTAATTGGCAGAGAAGTCCACAGGGTCAAAAAAAAAGGTCATCTTTTGTGACTGTACTAATGCAGTTCTAAGGAGGAAGAGTATCAACTCAAATGTACTTGGGTGAATAACAGAACAACTCGGCCTTCTCAAACTTGTATTTCTATGCATATAACCTGCCCTTCCAAAAATTCATATCCATTTAAAAGTCCTGTTCCTTGAATGTCCATATAACCTTAGTCCTCATAGAAAACATGCTGTCAGATAGACAACCTGCACAAAACCCAAGGCTGAAGTGGAAGATAACAGCTAAGGAAGAAAATCACAGGAAGGCAAGTTAGTGAGAGTGAGTCACTTATGAGGGGAGCAAAGATGAAGGTATACTGGGAAGAAGAGGCAGACTACAGAGCAAATTTTCTTTTCTGCTACCTATGCATAATGCTGAATCATTGATTTTATAGATAACCTTAAGATTATATAGGTGAACATGTAGCGTAAGACACAGAAATTTATCCATTACATGTATACTAATGCAGAAAAATTACCAAAATTACAAATCTCAAGTCCTGAGTTTGAGTTAAATACTAATTCTTCAGTGCCTTTCAACACCACCAACAAAAATTAGCTGATATATTAAAAATGTTCACACTGTAGATATCAAAACACAGAGCATGTCCTGGAGAACTGCCATTCTCCTGGTAATCTTCAACTTCATAAGCTGTAGCTTGTGAAATTTAACTGCTGCTCAGCAGCACAGTCTGTAAGGCAACATGGTGGCCTAGACCAGGGTCTACAAAAATATCTATGGTAATTTATGTTGGATTAAGAATATCCAGACATATTTACAGCTCATTAACAGACTAGGGTAAAAATATTACAGAAATACATACATTAATATACCTACGTATTTTAAAGGTTAAATTGGCTTAAGGTATGTTGTTATATATATTATATATATATAAAAACAGATTTGAGGCTATTTTTAGAAAGTTAGTTTCTATTCAAAACTATTTAAAACCTTACTTCTCTATCAAAAAATGTTTTATATTGTTTCTAATTTATGGCATTGCTTAAGAACCACCAAGACCAGTGTTTTTTAGGAAAACTTGGGAAGGCAAATGCACTTTAATCTGAAAATACTACATACTAGTACTCGGGAATAATGGAACTGAATGTGAGTAGAAACAGATCAACCTTGTTTCCTTGTGCGGCCTACTATGAATAAATAAAATATCTGGTAGAAGAGCTGAAAACCAATTTGAATATTCTCCTTCAGTTTTAATCATCAAATGTATTTTTGTAAGGTAGGTAAGAATGTATAATGATTTTTTTAAAAGTCTTCTTTTAAGTAAGGAAATATATTAGCTATCTAAACTATATGTAAGGCCACTTTCTACCTCTTTCTAATGGGTGCAGCTGTCTTTGGAACTGATTTCCTACTTCCATTTTTTAACTAGTCAAGAGCTCCTTGCAGTTTTAGTGGAAAAAATAGTCAATGTTAATACTATGTACTATGCAGTTAGTAAGCAACATATGCCTTAGCCAGAAGCTTGGGTATAGGTTGAGTGATGAGTGCAATATGATAATTTCAGTTTCGAATTTGGTTACCCACTCCTGACAAATAGTCCTGCTTGCCTTTTTATTTCCTTGTAGTAAATTGTATTTCCTCTCGTGTGCACAGTTCTAAGTTGAGTTTCTGTCTGTGGTCTTCTGCATGGAATCCTCTTGTAATCTCTGTAATCTGCAAACTAAGTTGATGTTATCACACATTTTATATACAGGAAAACAAGAGCAGAAAGGTGAAAATACTTGCCTGAGGCCACAAAATGAGTCATTTGCAGAGCTGAAGTTTCCAGCTCACTACTAGGGATAAGAAACTCTAGTATTAGATCTATATATGCCACGTTCTTTCTTTCCTAAACTGGGAAAACACTGTGCTTTTGCAGAGGAGGCCTGCTGGAGAAGAACAAGAAGCAATCACTTTGCGTGTAGAGTGCCGAAAAGGGTTTTCCGTAGCAACAGTGTGACAACAAATACACAAAAATCATAAATTTTGTAAAACAAAAATTACCAGTGCATTTGTGTAAGTTAATTTGTCTTCTGTCTTTGACCTTCAGGCAAAAGTAGACAATGAAATCCTTGATTACAAGGATTTAGCAGCCATTCCCAAAGTCAAGGCCATTTATGACATTGAACGTCCAGACCTAATTACTTATGAGCCATTCTACACTTCCGCCTACGAGGACAGACAGGAGAGACAGAGTCTTGGAGAGGTAATGAACCGACAAGCAACTCATTCTGCTATACGCTTTATTCAAAGCCTGCTTCGCTTCTATACTCGTTTGAAACAATTTCTAATTGACACTCCTAGATATTGTTGCTGCTGCTGCTGTTCAAAGTGCTTTTTGTCTGTTTGATCTGGGTTTAATGGGAACAATCCTGATGATGCCTTGTGTGCAAAACCACACAATTAAACATACAATTAAACACCTACATTAACACCAGCCACTGGCAGAGGAATGGCAGGGGGGAGGCTTGCAGACTGGCTGTGTGTGTATTCTCATAACTCACATGGATATCCTAGTCTTTGGGTGCTGCAAAGTCCAGAACGTGAGGCAAAAGCCAACCTGATGTTGTGCTGTGTGGCACCAGTATTCACAACAGAATATGAGGAATACCATGATGTTTTATGACAGCAAAAGGATTAAGAGAAGTGGGATGCTTTCTCTTACACATATTGAAGGGAAATTTATTTCCAGAGCACTTTGCTGGACATACTGGATAAAATCTGAACTAGGTCAGGAGGAAATGCTCTTCCACCTGGGAAAGCAGGTTAGTTGTATTATGGAAATAGCTGCCTCACATTTTAAACTCCTGACATTTAGTAAGGATTCTTGTATCCTGCAATGATACAAAAAACCTGTCTATTTATTCTCTAAATTTGTATTTAAAGATATCTTTCAGGTTGTAGGGTCCCCTAGTTTTCTCAGGTAAACTTCCATAGCTGCAATTACTATTTACATTGTTCGAATGCAGATCATAAAGCAGGTTTTGTCATGCAATAGTGTCTGACTGTAAATCAGACTTCCTGAATGCAAATCTAAATGGACATGGCAATGGATTTACTTCCTTCCAATCTCAGTGACTTTACTGACTATAACTGAATTGAGTGTGAAGATGAGCTGAGGAAAAAGGAAGTACAGTAAATCATTCAGGCACCAGTGGTCTGAAGATGCCCAGGTCAGTGACTGGTAATCTGCTTTCTTAGCAAAGTGTTCTGCCTACGAACAGATCAGAGCTGCCTCAATTTTTCTCCGTTATTCTTTAATGTTTTATAGGGTTCATCTTTTAAATATAACATGAGTTGGAAATTCAGGAGAGTGTTCAGCTCAAGAATAAGATAAGAGATTATTAACATGTCAGAATATTACAGAATTTCCCCCCTCAAATTTATGTTGGTAGTGAATCCAGCTGACATCTGGTTCAAAACCACTGTGAGATGCATTGGTGAGCACTTACTAGTTCCAACAGGCCTGACCCATTCCACAAAACCCTCTACAAACACAAGTCTCTTGTTGGTCACAGAGGAGGAACTAATCTCACCCAGAGAAGATGAACTGTTTCTTAATCCTTGAAGGGAAGCTTCTCACTGACAAAGCAGTATGGTGGAAGCTGTCTGCTCTTCTACTTGTTCTGGGGATAAGCAAAGGCTTTTGGGGTTTTCTTACCCCATATTTTCACCAGCATTAAATCCAATTAATTTCTGATGGCTACAGAAATTTGTTCTAGAACCGGAAGGGCTCTCACCTTCTTTTCAGAAGACCTGGGTTTTCCACCCAATGCTACTGCTGACTTCTGTCACCTTGGGCAAGTTACCTCACCTCTTTGTACCTGTTTGTCCTCCCTTCCCTTGCCCTAATGAGAACACAAGCCCATCAGGGTGGAGTGATCTCTTTGTGTTTGTGTTGTGGTAGTCAAGTGACAATAATCTCGGTACATCATACATCAGTCACCATCATCTTTAAAAATCAAAGGAGGTGACATGTTTAGTCATGGCAGGGCTTTACAGACTTTGAGTGATTTAACCTGCATTCTCTTTGCAAAGTGTGTGTTTGTGGTGCTGTTAAATAAAAGGGGACGCTGAGTTTAAGCTTGTACACTAGAAATACCCTTCATCATGATTTAAAAAAAAAAAAAAAAAAAAAGAAAAAATTGACAAGCTCAGCTAAGAAAGATTTCTGGGTGTACAAGGGAGGTGTGCAAGAACCACCAAAGTTAATCCAGTAGTGGAGACAAACCTTAATTACAGGGATGGGCTACAAGAAAATTACATACTTTAGCCATAGAAAGTAAAAAAACACAGCATGAGACTTTCTTCTTTATTGCAGTGGAAGGGGAATGCTTTGAAAAGTTTCTCGCTCATAATCTGTCTTGTTCAGTTAAATCCCAATCTTGTTTTTCTGGAAGCCTCTGATGAAAAATGTTTTCACGTAGCACCATCTAGCGGAACCAGGCATTTTAGTTACAGACCTGCCAGCAGATAGCGGGGAAGAGAGGGGGAACTCATGAAGAGGTGGTTTAGCTTCTAATATAAAAGAGATGAAGAGATAAGAAATGAGATCTGTAAAGAGATTTTCTGCTACTGAGGCTGACCCTTAATGTAGTGATAACGTTTCCAGAAACTGTCAGTTACTCAGGTTCTTCATGTCCTATAACTTCGGCACTGCTAGCAGCGACCTGATTAGCACTGAAATTCTTTTCTCAGCTGTGACTTTTGTTGATAAATATTGAGAGAAGCAGCATTTTATCTGCATGTCCTTTGTTTCTAGTATTCTGTCTGGTGAAAGCACTGAATGTCTGTAACAGCTTTCAGTAAACAAGCTGTTGTAAAATGAGAAAAGGGATTTCTTCTAATGTGATAGATGCTTCAAAATGGAGCAGGCATCCTACCTAGTAGTTCAGTAAAAAGACAGTTAAAATGAGGTCAATGTGAAATACTGAAACTTGTGTTATAAAATGACACCTGTTAAAGTTTGCAGAAGTTTCCCAGAGCACAAAATGACCTGTATGACTTCAGGTATTTGAGCAGCCCCTTAGATCTCAAAGTGATAGAGCATTGAGCCATGAGTATTGCAGTGAGTAGAAGTTTTATCGTAAATTTAGTCAGAACAGGCTCTCTACCCAGACTTTTTCTACACACACACACACCCCCCCCCCCCAACCAACCCAAGGCCTAACTTGATATTTTTTTTTCTACACACACACACCCCCCCCCCCCGCCATCAATCTAGAGCCATAACTGTATATTTCCACTGGTTTACTATTCTGGAGCTAAGCTGTTTCTTCTCAGTCAATTGCACAATGTATTTCAAACTGACTAGTGTAGACCTCTCTGATAGACCGAATTTTAAAAGACCTCATAAACTCTGAAGAACTAAGCATTCCTTGGCAGACTCAGAGTTTGAGATATGGCGGTTCACCTGTGCATGATAAAACAGTAAGTTGACTGCAGAGTGTGGTTCCATTTCCCAAAAAGCAACGAGATGATATCAGATAGCGGTGTAGTAAAAATACATGAAAGGCTGGTCATGGTTTCAGCATGTTACTTTCTGGGATGCCTTCCCAGACTTAAGATTCCTGTGTCTACCTTTTACAGTAGCATTACCTTAGCATCTAGGCAACCACAGCAGATTACGGAAATTTGTTTATTTACAGTAACACATAAATTACTAGTAGAAAAATGTGGGAACACACATCACAATATGTGCTTTTTTTCGTTCATATTGAAAGTTTGAGATTAGCTCTCAGTTTTTGTGGAGAATAGTGCTATAAAGCACTGTATACAATGTGTTTCATGTGGAGAAAAGTTTTTATAGCTGCTGCTGTTAGATCTATAATGAAATGGTGGTTTGCTGTATAGAACTTGTGCGGTTATAAGGATTAGGAACACAAGAATGTAAAAGGCATTCAAGGCTTTGATGGAAAGTAACAAAAGCAGTCTTTAAAAAGCTTTATGGAAGCTTGCTGAAAAGGAGATGTTCTGTACTCAAATAAAAAATGTCACTCCTTTGTTTGGGTACTTTGCATTCGCGGTATCACCAGCTCCATGAGAGTTAATGGTCTCTCAACACAAAAGGTATAGCTGGATATTTATTACCAGAAATTTTGCATATGTTTTACACTACTGCTATTATACATTATTGTAATAGACCAGAATCAGCAGTTTTGCTTCTGAGACGTTATCTTAATAGCTGTATCGTTTTATAATAATTGTGGTCCTACTTAAAAGCATAATCTCTTGCCTAGTTTATTATGGCAATTAAGTAATATTGAAGTTTAGTGCATAAAGAAAATCCTGATCCTCCAACTTCAAATTGTCTTGTAATTAAAGGGCACATAACTGGTAATTACACAGAGCCTTTATTCTTGTTCATACCATCAATGTATGATAATCCTATATTTCATTTCTAAAGGTATTTCTTGCCTCAGTTTCCCTATCTCTGTAATTGAAACTTTTCATAATATTGTGCATATTTCTGCCCACTGGCCTTTGCATGGTTCTTTCAATATACGTGCTTGTAATTCCTGTCTGTTCTCCTTACGTAACCGTGGAAGAACACAGGGATTTAAAGGAGATCATATCAAAGAAGTGTGACAACTATGTACTCCTTTGCATGGGTGTGAAATGTAAGGCCTTGGGGAGAAGTACATTTTTGCCAGAGTATGTGTGTTGGAGGAAAAACATGCTTCATCCTGGAAGTTATTCTGTATTTCTGATTTTCCATGCGTTTCCATGAGTTAAGATTATTTACTTTTGATTTCCACTTTAAAGATTTCTTTGTAACAGACATGGTTATTAAATTAATAACGCTTTCTGATTTTGATCTTTACAGCTATGTTTTAATTACTACAATGATTAGATGGCTGAGAGATGATGTTGCATGATATTTGACTGAATTAATCACGCTTATAAAGATTCTCCCAGACACTTTAATTGCTTCAGTGATTTATGGACCAGTTCCTGAGCAACATGGAAAAAGCAAGTTCCAGTGCTGCAATGGCCTCAGTAATTTCTGCATTGACATTTTACATTGCCCTATATCGGTGTATCTGCAGCAATGTTTAGATAACCGTTTTCTGTCCGAGCACATGCAACGATGTTTCAGTAACCTTATTTTTATGTCTTTGCAGTCTCCAAGGACATTATCACCTACCCCTTCTGCAGAAGTAAGTTTGGTGGAACTTTTAGGGGCAGTATCTTGCCATGATTAGAATTATTCACTTCAGCAAATGCAGGTGTTGATTTTGTTATCAGTCTGATCCGTCTCTGTTTGCCATATAGATGCGTTTTCTGAATATTGAAAATTAAGAAAAATTAACTCTAAAAAGAAAAGATTAAGTTCTTATTGACATATTGTACAAAAAAAGACGCTATCACTTCTGTGCATTTGTTTTCTGTGAAGCAGAGTCATTTGTCCAGCAGAGGTCACTTCTTGTACATTTGTCCTTGTGACATGGACAACCTCTGATCTCCGGAGCTGAATGATTTACATGAGCTAAAATGCTGCTCTAAGCATCTAAATAATAAGCCATATTTGCTATTAAAACATTTGAAGTTTTGTCTTGAAGAAAGCATAACTATAGCTTGGTTTGGTTTTGCTTCTCCATAGGAGTTAATTTGAACATCGCAATAACATGAAACATTTGGGAAGTCATTTGTCAGGATACAAAGATGCAATTGCAGAATCGTTATCATTTTGGGGGTGGGGAGTGTTACTTATTCGCAACATAGAAGTTGTGGTGATTGGTACGGGCTAAAAAAGTGACTATAAAATTTCTTGTAAAATCTTCACACATTAACATCAATCCTGTCGCTTTTGTCCTCGTTTGGTTTGCTTCTTGGGGTTTGGGAGGTGGGGGCGGATTTGTTTGGGGTTTTTTTATTTGGTTTTTATTGGCTTTTTTTCCGCAAGAAACCAAGTAAATTGAATTTTGCTATACAAGAAGGTGTTGTGTTTTCAGATACAAGGGGAATCTAATTTGGATACTAAATACGTTTTGATGTAGCTAGTCAAGACACATGGTAAATTAAGCCAGAGAGCTCTGTGCTGCAGCTATTGAATTCTTACTGGTCTCCAAGTTAGCTAGCTGAAGGCTAGCTCATGTATCTTGTGCAGTATCCTGCAGGACAAAGACACTCTGAATGCAGCTTCCCTTATGGAGTCACAGGAATGTGGTCAAATCTAGGGTTGTATAGAATTGAGTAGAGATTACAGGTGGAGTTGGAACCTTCCGAGACTGAACTGTGATCCAGACTATTAAAATGGGTCGGAGTCTTTGGAAGAGATCATTGGAGAAAGTAATAATGAAGTAGGTTGAAAGCTTAAAGGATATTGTTATTTCAGATCCATGAAAGTTAAGTACTGCTAAAAATGTGTAATGTGCATTTACATTTATTAGTGAATGCTTCTGTTCTGCAGGGTTATCAAGATGTTCGGGATCGCATGATTCACAGGTCTACTAGTCAGGGCTCCATTAATTCTCCAGTGTACAGTCGTCATAGCTACACACCCACCATGTCACGTTCCCCTCAGCATTTCCACAGACCTGGTAAGGGCAACTGCATTAGAAGTATATGTAAAACTATTGTTTCTTTATTGTGTCACTTAGTGGCACAGAGAAGCACTTGTTTCTCTTATCAGTGAAATTTAGAATTGAAAAATTGTTGCGTATTTTAATATCTTCTTTTCTACCTGTTTTTTTTTTTTGTTCTTGATTGATGCAGTCTTTTACACTAGGCTGGTAAATGTTGCTTACATCATAAATATGAATATTCTGGTTTTGTTTCTGTTTAATTATTTTTTAAATCTTTTTGTATTTCTGAAAGCAAGCAAAAATTTGCAGCAGTGAATCACAAAACTCATTCTGGAATTTGGGAAAAGTATCACATATTGGAAACAAAAGTTACAGCTTGACTATACAGAAGTCAGTAGTGTAGGATTCTTCCCTCCTAGGAAACAATTCATTTAAAGCTTGGTGCAGATTCAGCAGCAAAACCCCCAGATATGCCAAATTGCTAGGCATTTTTTAAAACATAGACTCATGGTTCACAAGGTAGATTTCTTAACTAAAGCCATAGGCAATTGCCTGGGAACATTTGAAAAACACAAACTTCATTTACTGGTTTAGCAGTGAAGTACAAGTTCTATGTACAATATAGAAAACGTACAGGTCATTCAGGTTCCCAAAGCATTCAAAATTACTGGTTGTCTATATAAAAGCAAGATATGAAAATGAACTGTTCATCCACACTCAAATTGCATAAAAATGTATCTTTAAATGCTATTCATTGAAGACTTTTCAAGACTGATTTTACTGTTTATGGTAATGAATTAAATCTTTGTGATCTGTATTTTAAATTAAGTGATACACTCGTGCAGTTTCATCTTCCTCAATGATTACAGCTGAACAGTTGGGATGCCAAAAGCCCATATACAATAAGAGCTGCATTTTTAAAATTAAAGATTTATAATAGAGCCAGCACTGTGGAACTTGAATGCTGTAGCCATTTCCTAGTGGGGGTGGGCTGAAAGCAGCTAATTGTGTCTGTCAGTGAATGCCTTCTTTAAAGGACCCAAGGGAGGTGGGACAGAAGCAAATTGTGTTTGATACTTGGTGTTGACAACATGACCGTGTTTTAAGATGAAGTTACAACTGAAACCGAAAGAGACTTAAAAGCGTGAAAAAGCTGCAAACTTCTATCTCTTGATTCTGGCAATTCTGAGGGGATTTTTCCGTTTGTATCAGTTGTATTAGGGATATGAACAAACTCAGGCCCTGTTCCAGACTTTACTGTGGTTGAGTTTTACTGTCTGTGTTCCATCGAAGACCTTCCCCAGAAGCAGTCTCTGTTTATGTAATTCTTGTGATGGGCGGATGGGCTCAAGCCAGAGTTTGAATCCAAATGTAAAATCTTCAAAAGTTCGCAGCCTGAGGGATTTTTTTGTTCAAACTTATCTCTCTTCAGATGATCTCATCTTTGGCTCACCTGTTTGTGTTTCACATATGACACAGAAGTAATTCTGTAGAATTCACCATTTTGATCTCTGCTACCCTGTTTTGGGGTAATTGTTAATGCTACTTTATAATTTTCCTACAGTAATTATTCATGTTGAATAATAGCACATGTATATTTACCATTTTTCTCCTAATGGCACTTCTTATCATCATGTTATTTGCAAGAATAATTTCTCTCTAAATAAACCCAGTGGCCTCAGATAACTTCTCTTTGGCTCACAGCTAGCCCTTGAGAGAGAAGTGAACCACTGTGTTGATGTCAGCGTAAGGTTCTTCAAAAATTTAAGTGCTACCAGTTTTGAAAAAGTTTGCAGCCTTTTCCTCCCGCAGTGCCCTAGCTGGTGTTGGCAGCGTTTTTGGAATATCTTAAAACAATAGAAAACAGCTTGCATGCCTCTTGACTGACATTTTTTGGTCAGGCACTTTTCAAAACAGCTGCTTTCTTAACTAACTGAACGTCAATGTTTGCGATGTTTGCATGCTGTAGCAGGCTACTTTTTGGTAACAAGACGTAGATCAGAAGCTCGTTAAACCAAAAAATGTTATGCTAAATTAGTGATGCAGTTCAAATCTGAGCCTCTTCTAATACTTCCTGTAATTTTGTCTAACATTTATGAACCCTTCGGTACGTCTTTAACCTTTTTTTTTTCTCCTTCCTTCTTTTCAGAATCCTAATTGTTCAATGCCTTTTTTTTTCTTCCTTTGAAGCCTCCTTCCCTGCCTTTCTCTTATTGTTTTTCTTTGTTTTCATTTTGTTCTGCCCCCCGATTCCCTGCTGCTGCAGAGCTGCTCTCTACTGGTGTGCAGCGGTTGTCATACCTGCGCACTAGCAGTCTCAGCTCCACTCACCATGACTCCCGCCCCAACTCCCCCTTCCGACACCACTTCATCCCCCATGTCAAAGGTAAGGAGCCAGGCCTCCCCGGGAGTACTCTCCAGGCTGGTGATTTATTAGCATTCTGTCAAAGCTAATAAGGGGTATCTCCGTAAGGTTGTCATTGGCTGTATAGCTGAGCATGCCTCGAAATGTGCCGTTACACTTAAAACTATCTTAGAATAGACATACTGTCCTTTTTTTGGAGGAAATATGTCATTTCTAAGGGCCCTAGTTGAAGAGTCATCAAGCAATTACCTATTAGAAATATACAGGAAAGCATTGTCATTTACTGTTTAAAACCTGTATATGCCTAATTTAGCTTCTTTCTAAAGCAGTACATAACAATCACTACAGCAATTAGCATATCAAATTTATTTATTATTTCCATATTCTTAAAGCACACATTTAAAAATTCACTGCAAGTATTGCCTGGATGAAAGCAAGGTAATCAAAAATATGGAAAAGGAAAAAAAAAAAGATTGTATAAAGATCAATGGCAACAAGGAAGTTAATCATTGTTAATCACATTGGCAATAATTAATGCCCAACAAAGTAAAATTAAAATCTCTAGGCCTCTCCTCAACTAGTGAGAGTCAGCAGACTCTGCTGAAGGCAGTAGAGTTGCAGGGATTTACACTACCTGAGGATCTGGTCATTTCTCTTTTTTTAAATCTGTTATTTTCCATGGTTTGATTTGGAGGAGGGTTGTTGTTTCATTGTGTCCCTTCAAGGAGCTCATTTTGCTCAATAAGCTTTTAGTTTTGATTCTTGCTTTCTGTGAATGTGGTTTTACTTTTGTTTCTATTGGAGCACTGTCTGGCTGTGCCGTCTCCTCTGATGGGGGAGAAGGTCATAGCTTATATCACCTACATGAGCTCAAAAAAGAGGCAGTTGAGTGATTAAGGTATATAATCATAAACTGGAGATAATAAAAAACAGTTGCAAGGAAGTTGTTGCCGTGAACTTTCAAGAAATGCTAATAGATCTCAACATCATAGCTCTTCAAGGATTCAGATCACCATTACTAATTTTACTCTTGCCTTTTCTTAGATGATTTTTATTAATATGCACTTTCAACTTTCCTATGATGTCACTATAAAAAAAAATCTCACATCAAACTTAAAAGATTGGGACCCTTAAAAATAGATACACTGCTCATTTCAGCATGCACTTAATTCATAATCCTTGCAATTTCAACATTTCTTTGCTGTAAATCCAAATTAATGCTCACACTCTTATGGCATTTTCATTCTTTTTCTGTTGAGAAAATAGCTTCTTCAACAGATAAATCAGAAGAACTGTTGGAAATCCATGCCTATTGTTTTCAGATTTCAAAAAATTACCTGGCATGTAGATTAGGTATGTATCTCAGTTATCAGTACAAAAGGCCAAGTGGGATTACAAGCACTGTAGAAAAAGGGGTGGGTATGGTTCTTATCAGATATGTCACATAAGGCATTGTAGGAATCCACGATTTGCTGAAAATTTTAAATGAAGGTCTTAGACCTAGACAGGATTTATGTGTTGTAACTCAGCAAATCTCCTGAACGCTCAAGTTCATATCACTGTGGCAGTGTACACCATCCAAGGATGTGGTACGTTTGACAAGAGGCAAGTAGCAAGTACACACGTCTTGTAATTCACATGGTTGAATTGAAAGAGTAGTCTTTTAATAGTTGGTTGAGAGAAAGAAGCATCTTCTTAAGGTGACCTAAGTTTCATGCCTAGGTTAATGTGGTGGGAATATCCACATGGTTTTAAGTTGTTCTTGTTTCTTCTCTCTGTGGAGGACAGTGACTACTTTTGTGTTTCAGTTCAACATTGCAAGCTGAGTTCCCTCAAAAGCATTGAGGCAAACTCATAGAGATTTATAAAAAGTACACAGATAAAGTAATTTGGGGTATTTTTGGTAATGATCTGGAAGAAAACGTGAATTAGCATTGCAGAGTTTCCTGATAACATGCAGACTGGGAGAGTAGTGGTCTATAAAGAGCATGAGCAACAGTTTGCTCAGTGAATAATGTAGCCAAATGTAAGCCGTGCTTCTAAGTGATGTTGTCGATCTGTACATGCTGGGAAGAGCAGTGACTCTGAAGAGGATTTGACTGTTCCAGCAAATGTTAGGATGGATGGATAGGACAGCAGAAAGAGATGCTGCAGCTTAAAGAGCTAAGTAGAGACATTAGGTACTTCAGTAAGATCTACAGGGAATTGAATTGGTAGGTCCACAGTCCCAGCAGGGTGGGTGATGTAAGAAACACTGCAGAAGCTTCAGAGAAGGACCATCAAATCCAAATCTCATAGTGAAAAACTCATGGCTATTAATGTATTAACACTATCAAATGGTGGATTTGGTAGTGATTTGTTCAGTATCTATGTACCTGTGTGGTAACAGAAGGTTCTTCCATGTAGCAGGCAAAGATACAATAAGATCCTATGTTACACTTAAATTAGATAAAAATTGTCATTATTTCTGTGACTTGTTTAAGGTGAAGATAAGTAGCTATTGAAACAGCTTAGGAAAAGTTTTTGTCTTCCCATTACTACAGAACATTGAAAGGTACAAAAGGTCAGAATGCTTGAAGACCTTTGTAATTTTTCCAGCATGTTAAGTGATCAACAAAGTGCTCACAAAGTGTTAGATGAGTAAATGTTCATAATGTTACCTAAGTCAGAGCAAGCTCTGGCTTGTCCTGTAAAAGAAATGTGATGGAAGGTAGTTCTTAATGAGATATACTCTGAAAATACACAGAGTGTATATATGCATATATGTACTGACAGTGCACACGCACTTAAAGAAATACAAGAGGATAGGGACTGGTAATATTTTTGTTAAATAAATCTCTCTACTATTACAACATGTAGGTGTAATTGTTTTCATAGGAAGAGATGATATGGCTTGCCCAGTATATAGTCTGGGGGGTTGTGTGGAGTTTTTATTAACGTTTGAGTGGTGTTGAGTGAAGTCCGGTTGCACTGTATTGTTTGTCCTCTTCTCTACTTCATGTTTATAAATAGATACTTTGTTATCAACTGATGAGGTTGATCTGGTTTTCTCACATGATTCTTCATTTGTCCTCCTTGCGTACCACGTGTCCAAGTACCCCCTCTTTATATCTATGTGGCAGAAAAGGGAGATTAGTCTGGCACTGGCTGCATCTAATGCAACTCCCTGATACTCTTTATCCATAAGAGTTTGCCTTCGGTATTCTGGTTGTCTGTTTTCAAAGTTTAAAAAACTGCATTATCATACCTTGAAAGTAGCATTTCTGTGTCTACTAGGGAATTAGACCCTTGTGAATATATCTGAAACGAGAACTATGGCACTGTAGGGCTTAATTAGATGTGATAGATATATTTGCAGTGATTCAGAGAAGAGGCATCGTACGATCTCCTTACTTGGTGAGCCTTTCTCAAAGCCACTTGTACTTTTAGCAGGAAGGTGAACTTGGTGTAAGTTTGCAAGAAAGATTTAATAAGCCTATAGTTTGGGAGTCCTTTAGGACTCAGAGAATATGAATCATGCCAAAACTGCTTTGGTAAAGGGGTATAATTTCCAAACAGCATAATGATAATGAAAGTAGCATACGACACATTATGCCTGT
Source organism: Cariama cristata (assembly GCF_000690535.1). Lineage (NCBI taxonomy): Eukaryota > Metazoa > Chordata > Aves > Cariamiformes > Cariamidae > Cariama > Cariama cristata. The sequence goes on from NW_009631903.1 coordinate 60,040, forward strand.
GTTATTTTGTATCTTCAAGCCAGAAAAGTAGACATTTAGCCCAGTTTCAGTGTGTTTTCATACAACATAATGCTTAAACAAGCATAATGCTCAAGCCTTGTAGACAAGACCAAACATAAAGAACTTTGAGGAGTGAAGGGGCTAAATATGCCTTAGGAAGTCTTAGAGTTTGTTGATGTAACATATATGTTGAACAAGCTGGAAGAGGGTGTAATATGCATCAGCTTAGACTTCATTTAATCACATTTGAACTCTCCATTGAATTTGGTCTTGTCTCAATAAAGTACTGTCTTTGCTATGAAAGAATCAAAACAAGTCCATGAGTGAAAGAAACCCTGACCCTACTGAAATCAGAGACAAAACTCTCATTGAGAGCCAGGATTTCATCTCACATGCCTAGAATTTTTCAGAGGCATTCAAGAATATTGCAAAGCCCCCGTAAGATTTCCACATAAAAAGAGCCCCAAAGTAATGTGTATTGCTCTGCTCACAGACCTTTCCATAAGGAATATACCCACCTTCATAGTGAATTTGGGCCTTGGTTTTCACAGATGCATGCTTTCCTTCCCTGAGGCAAGTCTCTGAAGTCAAATGGTCTCCGTGTGTGATAACTATTTCCAGGGTTTTGTGGATGCAGTTGAAAGCTCTGCTCTGGAAAACAGCTGTGCTTTGGCTGTTTCATGACTTTCAGTTTTGTGCGGGAAATAAGGGCTGCGCTTCTGGACAAAACCTGAATAGGACTTAGGGTTTCAGGTGCTGTTGAGCTGTTTTTCCTGTGTCTGTTCAGAAGTAGAGCAGCTAAATTGCAAGTTGACAGAAGGCTCAGTGTTGGTTCCATATGGGTTTTTTGACCTGATTCTGTGAACTTAGCTTGTGAATCATCACACAGTGAGCCCAGCGGTTAACACTTAAGAAGGCAGCAGGAACCTGCATGACACTGTGCTGTGTATAGGCAAGCAATTATATTCCTGGCTGCTGGGGGAACCTGCTTAACAAATCAAGCTATAAAAAATGAGAGCTACATGATGGATCAAATGGAATGAAAGAAAAAATGTCTCTGAATGTCACTTCTGAGGTTGCTGTGCTCAAGTTACTGCTTTTTGTATTAAACTTACTGCATTCTCTCTCAACATCCCCCACCCACCTACACACATGCATGTTCAACTTCAGGCCAGGAGTGTGGGAACTACTTTTTCCTACTCTTGGCGAACTGGAGTGCTCTTTTGCTTTGTGGAGTTAACAGTAGTTATGGTGTGTCTGAGAGAGCAAGAGAGACTTTCCTGTGCAGGCACAGCAAGGAACGCAAATTCAGAGCATGCACATCCCCTACTTTTACGTACAGCTGCAAGCAGGGTGGCCACGAGGCCCTGGGAGGCAGGTGCAGGTGGGCCTGCAGCTCTACTTTCCTGTGTGCATATGCACATTCCATGGATGTTGGCACTGCTTTCATAAATTAGGATTGATTTTACAGCTGCATCTGAAGCACTTAGGCCTCCTTATGAGAGTGGGCTCCTCAGGGATGATCTAATGAGAATCTAAGTAGATGTACCATTCCCTCCTGCAGTGCTTGGAGGTAATGAGACTGCAATCCTAGAAAGTGTAAAGGAGAGTCATTTGTCAGTACTAGTAGGAGTCATTAGAAAGAGAGAGACTACACAGGAAACCCAGGAAATACAAGCCAGCAGAGACATCTGTAAAGCAGCATGTGCTGGATGATACCACGCTAATTGTCAGCCTGGTACTGTGTGCATTATACAACATGACGAGTTCTCTCTAAACAAATTATCTGTGTACCAGATAGAAAACTAGCCACCATACATTTATGGATGTGAGCATACTTAGTTGTGTCTAGTTGAGATAGAGGGGGTTATAAGAAGGGTTTCTTCCCTGTATTTGTAGTGCTGGTGATGGAGACATTGTAAAGTGAACATGCCCACATTTTGACTACCAATTCCTGACAGGTAAAATGTACTTGTGACTCCTTTGTTGTGACAAGTCCACAGGTCAATAAATCCCTTTTGATTCTTCTCTTTCGTTGAATATACAAATTGCTAATGGAAGCAGAAAGGCAGAATGACATGTCTCTAAAAAGGTTATAAATTTTAGAATTAACTGTATCTTGAGGCCATCTCAATATTGATTTTTTGTTCCCTATAAAACAATAATTTTGCTGAAAAGTGACTCATAATTTCTCAGTAGAACAAAAGACCTAAGTAAAATCAGCTTAACCAAGTTAGGTGTTTTACCATCACAGTATCCCAAAGGCTGAACAAGTAGACCACAATATTGGAATTGCCAAGTAAAGGATTATAGACTGAGATACGACAATATTGTTTTAACTAATTGTTCATACTGCTTTTCAGAGTTAGTAAACCTAACACTTACTGTTACCTGCCCAGAAGCTCAGCATCGCTGCACCCAAATTACAAATCCACCATCAACTCATGGCTGAAAGAACATCATGTCATTTAGGGCTGAAATATCCAAGTGGTAAATATAGAATTTTGCACATGCATTCTTCTGGACAATTTTTGTACAGCCAAGCCCCCTGAACTGTGTGTGTAATTTTCAAAACATATATGTGCAGATGGATTAACTTCTGTACTGACAGAGACCTCTGTGGCACATCTCTCTCAGTGAGGTTTGTAAAGACTTTTTTTTTTTTTCTCCTTCCTTTTGGTGTCTTTTAGATTGGCAGATGACCATTCGAGAAAAAGGGGAACTTTTGTGTAAAGTATAAAGAAAACTTCCTTTCACACACACCCCCCGCCCCAAATATATAAATCAGAAGTGTGCCAAGTCCAAGTTTTTGGGTCCTCTAATGGGACATAGGAAACCTGTAGCTGAAAGGAGGCCTACTGGGTTTTTTTAATTGTGTTTTATAGCCCTCCTGTATTTGTGTCCCCCTCTTTTTACTTTTTTTTTTTTTTTTCCCTTGCTTTGTTAATCAGCTTTTCTGGGGTTTTTTAAGCCTTTGTGCCTACCTGAAAAATGAAAGGAGTTTGCTTCCCTACTTTTCACCCATACCCATGTAAAATAAGCACCCACGTGGACGGTTTTCACTTGTGCGAGTTTGCACTAGTGTGAAGAATGTCACAAAGTAAAAGGCAGCAACATTTTTTTATGGTCCACACACAGTCATGTGTTTGGATATCTGACTGTTAAAGTCTTGATACTTGGGGATCAACCAGCATGGTTCA